>NW_020653770.1:2651623-2657209 GCF_003589595.1 Hyposmocoma kahamanoa
AAAAAATTATAAACGACTTGGTTCATTTTTTATTTATTTTTAAAGCAACACATTTAGTAGAAAAGCTAGTTTTATTGGAATACAAAACTTTGATTAGATAGATCGATAAAGCGTGAAATGTTTACCCAACTGTAACAGTAACTAATTGTCAATAACATTGGCTTTGACGCCATTCCTTCTCCGAATTGGTGTATAAAGGATATTTGTAAAATGTGCAGTTATAATACACATTTATAAAATCCCCATTTGCAGTGTACGGAAGTACCTGTACACTTAGTTGCCATATGACAAGGTCCAAAAACACTCATCTGGTGAATAATGGCTATAGACACTTGAATCACACGTACACACCACAAGTAATCTTTATTAACTAAATTAATTAGTAGTCCTGTAGAACCAACGTGTACAACTACGTGTTTCTCATGGCCCGGATTAGTCGGCAGTAAGTTGTGGCACTCCATAGATTGATAGTTGTCACGTTTTAGCTTACCAAATGCATTTCTATAGTTTCTCAGGGCCGCACACAGTGGGTCTAAGTATCCTAAGTTCTACTGCTGAAGACTTCTTTGCTTTTACGTCATCTTTATCTTTCCTAAAGATTTACAATACTCTGCTACGAAAATGCCCAACCTACCCGTACTGAGCTACCCTTGTGGATTATGGCCTGTTTCACCATTATATAGGAACTGAGATTAAAAACTTCATTGACAATTACAAACGCCTGTAAATAAATTTAGAGCAATGCTCTAATCATAATATGATCACATTCTTGATCTTGTAGGCGAAGTGAAATTTTCATAATAATTACGTTATGCAGTTACCTGGGTCACTGCATTTTTTTTCCAATGCAATAATATAAAACAGAAAAAATTCAACTTACTTGAATATAAAAAAAAGAAAAAAATCGACAAAAGACATGTTTCCGCCCGGGATCGAACCGGGGGCCTTCTGCGTGTTAGGCAGATGTGATAACCGCTACACCACGGAAACCGATGACAATGACTCCGAAATTATTATACTGTATGTGTATGAGCCAGATAAAAAGTAATAATAAATTATAAAAAATTATGATATATGTAGCTCGAATTTATTTTTTTATTACCAAATTTCCAAAACAACACCACATATTTTTGTAAATAAAACATTTATTAATGTTAAAATCTCATACAAAAATCCGAAATAAGCTTTTACATTACACACAACAAAATTGTACCTACATTATGTATTGTATATAAGCTCAAAATAGTGCAATATAATGTACACAATATACATAATAATATCATCAGTAATGCTAAGTGATGATTAAAAATTAGACATTAGGTCACTTAAATGGTTTATTATGGAATGATTACAAAAAGAACGTTAAGACAACAAAATTACATTGAACCCCAAAACGATGACTCTAGTACATAATTGTGACATCATCGGAGAGTCCAAGTAATAGTAGGCTTTCCAAGATCAACTCTATCTTTCATTAACTTTTTAACTTATACAATCATGACACCAAGCAAAGGCGCCTTCACCACTAGAAATCTATGCATAAATCATTATGAATGTACAATTCTAGATATAGCAACATAACTGTGTTTAGTGTCAATATCATGATATCCCACTGGTCCCGCATCACACTCAGCACAGCTCAAGTATTTTGTGTTTGCAACGGTATGAGTGAAACCGATATTTTCAAATGTGTACATGTTTTCTACATGGTAGAATTCCTTTATGAGTTCATTTTCAATTTCTCCTGCATTTCGATTGACATCCTGTTGCATGAGCGGTAGCTCTTTCTGAAATTAAAAAACAAAACAGAATATTGAACAACAAACACTAAATTATGGTGAAAAAACTAAGGTTATCTTTTTGAAAAAATTAATCAATAAAGAACAAAGTCAATTATTTCGAAATTACCTCCTGCTTGATATGTTTAGCCACTTTCTTATCAAGTATTTTCGAACCACAAAATTTGCACTTTACAATGAGTTTGTTTTTCCCGTTTTCAACGTAATCTTTTAACTCTTCTTCTTGAGGCAATTCCTTATTTTCTGATTCGGACATGTCGAGAAGTTATTATACGACCTAAAGCAGCTTAGAGATAATAAGAAAGTTCATTAAACTTTTAATGAAATGTTAAAATTTATAGAGCAGCACCGGCAAGATATTTTTCAAAATTTTATGGATTTGTATTTATGAAGGTAGCTTCAATTGATTATTAAAAATTAATTACACTGAATGAATTTTCAATCAGACTAACAATAATTGAGATGCTTAGTCAAATTATAATTTCACTTATTTTAAATTGAATTTAAAAACTCTGGGTTATCTATTAACCTCGTACTCGTATGGCAAAGAATAACTTTCGCATAGCCATGGTCAACTAACTATAACAGTATTTACTAACACAGGCTATAATGTCAAGTGCGTTTCATTATTCTTGCATAAATTTCGTTTCTGTTTTTTGACAATTTAGAAACAAATGCAATTTTTTAAAGATCATTTTAGATAATAATAATATATTACATCAAACAACATTTATTCACATTGATGCTATTTTCCAGATTAATATAGTGTTCATTCTATTTTAAAGTCAGTTAAGGTATTAAAATATAGCAAATTTTAATGTCCGAAAACCATGTAAAATTTCATTTATTGGTATTAAACATCGAGTATATATAAAGACGAAATAAGGGCCATTTATCCCTGGCAACTCATCAGTCAAATGATATGTACGTACGTCAAGAGCACATCAAGCTTGACACTTTGTACTTTGGACCGTTCTTACTCGTAAGGGGATAGAATCGGATTTAAGTCTTTAAGTGTAAAGCTTGACGTGCTCTTGACCCTGTACCTACGTACATACGATAATATCGCTTATAAGTATCAACTCTCGTTTGCGATGAAACCACACATTAGAAAGACTGATATAGTATAGCGCTAACAACTTTACTGACATGTGTGTACATCTCCGTATATTCCAAAAATATTTTGTATTTATTGTAATAAAATTTCTAACTATGGAGGGCTGTTCCATTCGGTGGTGTGGGAAAAATAGCAAAACATCTAAATAAAAAACAAACGGAATCACATTACATCGGATATCAAATTTTAAATTATGTGATTTTTAAATTTTCATCCAATAGAGCAAAGCTATCTCCATTTAAAGCATTAAGCTGATCGATGTCAATTGTTTCGAATTCTAAGGAGCGCAGTTGTCACCGTAATTATATGGCAGAATAGTATTCAAACAAATTAAATAACATTTCGTCTCTATTTCTGGTTATAATGGTAATAAAGCAATTATCTTATCTATTATTAGAGATTTTAGCATAATAAGGCGCCGCTGCGGAATTAAATGTGGGTCTTATGCTTATGATGGAAAAAAATAAAGGAAATAGAATATGTACCTGACACAAGACTTTTCAAGGTCTTGCAAGGTAAGGTCTTGTGTCAGGAAATCTATTTTCATACAATTAATATGAGATCGACACATTCGCCGGTTGGGGCAACCGGCCACAGTCCTACTAGCTGCCGATTGACCAACACAGGACACACGTTTATTACCTAATACTAATGTCCCAAAACTTTTTTTAATATTACAGATATTAGAAGATTATGACGCCACGGAAACGTGTGTCGTGTGTCGAATACAAACAACCGACAGCCCACAGACTACTTAGTGAACTACGTTCGACAGCCAGAAGCGAATGTTCTATTTTCAATCAATTCTAGTTGCCTGCACGGCGCCGGCGCGGCGGCGACCGGACACAGTCGCGCCGGTTGCGGCAACCGCAATTGTTTGTAAACATATAGAATATTAGCTTTAGCCGATACAAAATACCCGTTTGCATGGCGCTTATGCTACTTATAAGAGATAAACTAAAACTAGCATAGTTTGTAATAAATTAAAATAGCAAGGAATAAATCAAATTTTGATATGCAACAAAACGCAGTTGTCAAAAACAATAGATAAAATCACTGTTGTATTTGTCAAAACGCAAACGAAAGACGGAAGGAGATCGCTTTTTCATTCGTTTAATTGCATTGGATAAAGATATTAAAAACCTCGAAAATGAGTTCGGGATTTATTTCAGAAACAGAAATACTGGAACAAAGACGTCGCAGACAGGAAGAATGGGAGAAAGTACGCACCGACGATCAGCCAAAAGGTAGCAATAACTTTGTATGTTGGACATTTTTCCATCGCAATGATTGTCAGTATAAAAAGTTATCGGCAAGTTTCTGTATTTTCGTTTGATAAGAGCAAACGTGACTACTAGACTACTACTGTATGCAGTATAATACTGCGCTATTGATTTAGCGGTATTTTAATTTTGCTTTTCTAATATTCTAGGATTAATCGACAGCATCTACGAATACTAAAGTCCATTTCACATAGTGACATTTCAAATTTTTACGTTGCGTGCATACTAATCTCTCGACTGGGGGCCTTCCATAACCTTTCCAAAAACAATATTATTTCAATGTAAGCTTAATGTAAGCCTATCCTAATATTACTCGTATTGGTACTATGACAAACCTGTCAATCCCTAGAGTTTCTTGCTCGTTCTTCTCAGGGAGGTCAGAGTAGTGATTGAGCAGTAGTTTAAAAAGTAGCTTAAAAGATGACGTTTTCAAGTGTAAAAATTTTTATTTTGACTTTGACTTAGAATTTGAATCAAGTAATGTATTATTGCTAAAGTGATTGAAAGAACGAATGATTTCCCAATATTCTCTATTCCTTACTGAAAATAGGAAAGAAATAATGCTATATGAACTATATAATGCCATCTCTTTCTTTTTTGATGTCCCGAATTGTCTTATTGTAGTATAATGTTTACGTACTTAATGTTATTTACATTCAGAGAATTTTAACTGTTAATAAAGAAAAGTATGTAATAGTTTTATTAAAATTACGTTGTTTTAAATTATTTTTCTGCATTTTCATGATGAAAAATAAATAAAACAATCTGAGTCTTGAATGCCACATTGTAAATTCGGAATTATAGTCTAGTGTCAACTGTTAGTGTCGTCAAGGAGCGTATAGATGTCTCTGTTATAATTTTACGAAATAAATATTGCATATTTTTATTTAAAGAGAAATTATTTCCTATGTACTATTTTTTTTTAAGAACCATTTATTTGAAGAGGTATATGTAAATAAATAAGTTCAATTTAACTTTGATCATTACAAATCAATATTAAGACAATAAAACTGAAAATAATATTGTTTCCATTGCATTTGTGTATCTATTTTTAGATTGCTAAATTTGACATAAGAGCAATATTACTTTAATGTCAAAGTCACGTCATAGTATGAACTGAGTGAATGAATAAAGTTGCCAATAAAACATCATAGTTTTAACATTATAATAAGCTTACTTTAAGCGTGTCATGGTACGAAAAGTCAATGTAAGTTTAAAGTAATATTGTTTTAAGAGGTTGTGGTAGGCCCCCTGGTTTACAAAAAGAAATAATAAATTTGTTATAATATACCAAAAACAATCGATATTTAAGAATAAAGCCAGTGTGTGAATATCCTTCGTATTTACACACTGGCTTTATTCATCAATCAGCCTGTAAAATTTGTAT
>NW_020653770.1:2677209-2684275 GCF_003589595.1 Hyposmocoma kahamanoa
CACTTTTTAGCGCGGACCCGACGTCCATATAATTGTAAGTCAATGTTGTATGGTATAAAATTGGAATTTTTTTAAGATTAATATTGCAGGCTAAAGTTATTCAGTATTATCGACACTATCATAATCGCAAAGTAATATTGGTTTCTTTTATTTACACCTGTGTTAAATAAACTACAGGGAGGAAATACTTTGGAAAACATCTTTCCGATTTGAAATAAAATCTGCATAACAGATTGTCTTAATGCTGTATAATATTATTTGTATTTTTAAGTTATGTCTTAATAAATAAATATTGTCAATGTTTGTTGTTTTTTAATTAAGTTTAATTGTTGTTGGCATAAGTCAACTATGCCTAATTAAAAAAAAAAACATTTATTTGGGTAGGCAAAGGTATACAGCCTCTTCATATATTAGTAATTTTCTTTGTTTTGATGGGAAAGCGACAAGCGCCTGTTCATAAATAGTTTATTTTGTGAAATGTTTTCAGTTATTCCGTTTAATTGTTTTAAATTTATTGGCTTTGACAACAACTACATTAGTTTTATAAGTAAAATAAAAAAAAATACTCAAGGAAAACTTGAGAAAAAAACAAAAAGTACTTACAAGTAAAAAAATAAAGTAATTAAACTAAAAAGAAACTTAAACATAACCAATGCTTCAAAAGCTCATCGGGCCTACCACAACCTCTTAAAACAATATTACTTTAACCTTACATTGACTTTTCGTACCATAACACGCTTAAAGTAAGCTTATTATAATGTTAACACTATGATGTTAAATTTACAGCTTTGTGACTTTCATTCGCTCAGTTCGTACTATGACGCGACTTTAACATTAAAGTAATATTGCTCTTATGTCAAATTTAGCAATCTTAAAATAATTACACGGATGCAATGGAAACAATATTATTTTCAGTTTTATTGTCTTAATATTGATTTGTAATTATTAAAAGTTAATTTGAACTTATTTATATAGGTACATATATCTCTTCAATATTTTGTTTATTTTTTATTTAATGACACATAGGAAATGATTTCTCGTTAAATAAAAATACGCGATGTTCATTTCGTAAAATTATGACAGCGCCATCTATATGCTCCTTGGCGAAACTAACTGTTGACAGACTATAATTCCGAATTCACAACGTGACAATCAAGATTCGGCTTATTTTATTTATTTTTCTTTATGAAAGTGCGGAAAAATAATTGAAAACAACGTAATTTTAATAGATTTCATTATTACATATTTTTCTTTTTTTGGCAGTTAAAATTCTCTGAATGCAAATAACATTAAGTACTTAAACTTTATACTACGATAAGACAATTCGGAACATCAAAAAAGAAAGAGATGGCATTATTTATTTCATAGATTTAAGATGTTTATTTTTTTCCATCCTCTTAAGTATAGTTAACATAGCGTTATCTTTCCTATTTTTAGTAAGGAATAAACAATATTGGGAAACCATTCGTTCTTTCAATCACTTTTGCAATAATAGTTGACAGGTTCGTCATTAAAAAGAAGAATATAGAAATAAGATTGTTTTTGGAAAAGTCATGGTAGGCCTTCTGGAGTAGTTTGGGAAATTGAAAATCTTTTTAAGACTTCTTTACATTGCGTTATGAACAGAATGGCTACACGTTCTATGCGCTGGGGATGCAGTTTTTTCCGTCTGCTTAAATTGGCTAGAATTTTAAAATAGCAAGTTACTTTGTAAACATGAGCAGCGCCTTATTCATTTTATCTCTTTTTTTGCACAATTCATTTATGTACAGACGGCAGCATATCACGCTGCACATTGATGGATCTTGTTCCGTCACACTGGTATGGTGGCGATAGCCGAAAAGTGTATGATGTGATGTTGACTGTACATACAATTGGCGGGACTTAACGCCATAAGGCATTCTCTACTAGTCCAGGGTTACTCCATTTATACTGCTCGGCAATGTAAAATGACCCTTTTTGAAATGGTCAATTCAAGCAGAAGATATCCCGCGTGGCTTGCTTCATGTAGCAGACATCGTTGATACTTTCAGAAGTTTTTGAGCTGTGGTTCGTTGCCGCAGGTCTATTTATTCTGTGGTAAGCTCTGTTGCTGTCTCACGACATAGGAAAAAATCTTCCCGGGAAATAACCATTTCAGAAGATTTAAAAGAAAAACCAAGAAATTAGATAAAATGATTTAATTTCTATTCATGCCATATCAATAGATAAATGACAATAAAGTACGCTAAATTGTAAGAATAATTTCTTATATACTAACAATAATTATTGCTTACATCTATTCTGTAACTGTTATTGAAATGTACAGGGTGTAATAAAAAGGGTTTAACCATATTTCAGTTAGTGGCAAAATTCACTCTCATCAGTCTTTTCATAACGCGCGTTTATTCTTATTACTCTTAACCTGGCCTTTTTAAAATATTCTTAAATCTGTTTGTGATTACATAAAGTGAAGCAATTCATAAAGTAACATTTTTGGGAAACGTATTGTATAATAAAAATATGTTATACATATATAATTTTTAAGTGTTCTCCTTTCTTTATTGTCTGTGGGTCTGGTATAAATAATTTAAATGAATATGAAATATAATTTTGTCATATTTGGCATCAGCCAATGGCATATATGGCTAGCGCCACGTACTTAAGTTTTTAAAATCTGTTGCTTTAAATTTATTCATCCAATTTTATGTATGACGAGGTCGGACACTCCCCACGTTTCGTTCTATGCTCGCTCTATAAATTGTAACGATAAATAAACAAAAATTCTATTTGTATATTGCGCGGTCAATTGAAATATTTATTACGAGGTAACAAAACATTCTTCACGAATATGTTAGCGGCCCCATCTACCGACACCGTCCCTACAACTATGGCAGGCCGTTAAAACAGTGTAATTAAATACATCACCCTGCCACTAGATGGCGTTGCTTTGTAAATAATATAGGTGACGACTAGGTTTCGTTATTTATGGTTGTTAATAATTAATATTGATCGATCAATATAGTAAATATAATAATGTTGTAACGATAATAGTAATTAGAATAATAATTGTAAACATAGTAGTAACAACAATAATTGTAAAGTGTTTTTCACTGTCTGCTTATTTGAATAAAAGCCGTTACGCTGCCCGTCCGACTCTTCATTTTCGCCACTCCTACAATAAATATTTATCTTTGAAATGTCAGTAGCTAAAATATAAATAAATCCTTATTTTACACCTTGTACACGGTAGACTAAATTACAGATTGATAAGATCTAAAATTATAAAGCATTTAGTTTCATAATTGCGCTAAAAGCCGATTCTATTTCACTTTTGCACTAAACTAAAGGCCCGTATTAATAAAGCACTTAAGTGAATATCAACTGTCTCGACCAAATCTTATACACTTATCATGGATTATACTATCTCAAGTGATTAAGGGTCGTTCTTCCCTATTCCGTCCCACGGAATTTTTAGTGTTTTGTATCGTGGTTTTTTTACATTTTATCTTAAATGTAATAAAGATATACTTAAGATCTCAATATTAATACTGCACTTAAGATGGTTTGGTCATTATTAATACGGGCTTAAGTATGTCAAAACCATTCAGATTTTTCACTAAAGTATGACTCTAATATTTTAGGCCGCATTATCCACCTTATAATGGAAGCTGGGAACGTAATGTATTTCATAGAAATCAACCTTAAACAATATAATTTAAAGTTCATTTGATAAAAACTGAAATTTCCCTAACGGGAATTGAAAAGACATAAATATATTACTTTCATAAATTTGTCACAGATGGCGCTACGGCAAAAAAGATCCGCAATTAGCACAGAAAAATTTATAAGGTCTGCTGGTTTCGTTCTGCTGAAGGAGCAAGTTCAAATCCAGGCAGATCGAATGAATTTTTCTTAGTATTCGATCCTTGTATTAATAATATTATAACTAGTGGAGAAATTTCACAAAAATAATTGTACAACATAGTAGTTAAACATTGTGATATTCAAGAAACTTTAATGGAGGCACTTCGCATGTCTATTTGTATTTGCGTACTTGATATATCCCACTGCTATTACAATAGTGTTATAACTCGAAATATGTGAAATTCACAATTATACCATTGTTGAACGTCAATAAATTCGTCCTTAGAATATTGTAAAAAACAACTGAACAATATCTACTTAACCACTTAACTCAAAATAAGACTCGCTTCATGTCAGCTAGTTCTGGCCAAAATAGTCCTTGTTAAAAAATATGAAATTATTTTTTCTCTTTTATCTTTAAATAAGTACATTTGGCAAGTAGGAAATAACCTATACATAAATTTACACAGATCTTTGACGGGAAGAGAGTAATTCGGTTTTCGTCGATTCTGAAAAAATGAATTTTTAGTCACTCACCAAGTGTCCATAGCATGTTTGACAAAGTCTTTGCCTATTCGACAAATACAATAATATCCCGATTTCCGCGATTTTCAAAATTCGCGCTTAATTATCCCGTTTTAACCAATTTGAACCCGTAGCTTCTCAGTTACTAAAAGTGCATTGTCACAGATAGTTCTTTCTTGACACGTCCTTTAATTTGTAATCACATTGGTACTGCTATCCAGGTAATTGTAAAAGATAATTTTTACTAACAATGCCGCCACCGGTTAAGAAATAAAAATGTAAGAGTTTCTTGTTTGGAGACAAAGATAAAGTTTTAGAAAAGATGGATTCGTTCGAATAGCACGTTCGTTACAATATTTAGCTTGTTATTCGATCATAACCCGTTATAACCCTGGTAGCAGTCGTTAGGTCAAGTTAGAGACCGTAGGGCGACCAAAAAACAATAGCAACTGGCGGGCACACAAAAAAGAACACCCCGTTTTACGCGAATTTGTCCGGAACGCATCCCTCGAGTAAAACGGGGTATTACTGCCGTGCGCTGGTCGGTTTCTCGACGCACATCAAAGGAGCCAAATAGGCAAATACGCAAGTAAACCTCGCATGTATCGGCAACTCTGCGGCCGGTTACCTGTTACCTGGCACTAGATTGCGCCACACGTCGCCAATAAGTGCAATTCGTGTAGATTAGTTACGAAATAGTGCTTTATAATATTGTATGTATGTTAGTCTATAAGGTATGTATTTATGGGTCTTTGTAACCTGAATACAAATAAATAAATAAATTTAACTCCTTATTTGGCTCCATGTGTACACGGTCATATTTGTCAATGTTTGTATCTACTACGTCAAAAAAAATTCCAAGTACATCAAACACCCAATAGCGTATGCAAGTACCCTTGTAAAGTGTCACCATAAGACATGGATGTTTTTAGTTTTCATTTTCTGCCGTCCACTAACTAAAACAAATATCCGTTTTAAATAGAAAAAGATAGAACACAAAATTCTGTTTTAAAAACAGTTAAAATTAGTTAACGTCTTCGACTTATCGGAACTTACCCTAACGATGCATAGCTGAAATATTGTTTCAATATTCTAAAACTGATTTTTAGTTTTTTGTGACAATACTCTAATAAATTTATTGAGATTTTTTGTGAAATAGCTCCACTAGTTTTGTTATGATTATGAATGCGGTGAGGTTATTCAAAAATCTCTCACTAGATGTCACTAGCGGCGACGAATGCTGATAGTCGTAACAAAAAAACAGGAGAATTTTGGCGACTCGGTTACTGGACCCGTGGTCAGATGGTTAGAGCTATACTACGGTGCAGCATGGACGTGAGTTCCACCGGGTCGACGCAATTTTTCTGTGTTCGATGTTTGTATTCATTATCAATACTCTAATAGCTTTTCTTTTAAGTTTGATCTGACTGAACTTGAGGTAACCAAATTACAAACTCGAATTTATTTTTTGACAATTTTGACACGATTAGGTTCGGTTAGGTTAGGTTTAAAAGAGAAAAACATTGTCCTCTCAAAATTACTTTCATAACCGAAAATTCGAAGTTATTTCTGGAAAATGTCATTTCGGACTTCTGATAGGTAACCTGAGCCAGTGTCTGTTGCCATGTCAGGGCTACCGCTCTTAACCAACCGAGCGGTGGCCTCAGTATGGCAACATACACTGATTTAAGTCCAGACAGATGGATTTTTTCTTTGTTTGATCTTTGTATTAATAATAATTGAGACTATTAGAGCAAAAGTGGTGGAAACCACGTTCAATTTTTTTCCTAGATAAATCATACTTAATTATTTACATTGGGATACTATTTTCACGTATAAAAAAAATTAAGAGTCTATAACAACCTCAAATGGTTTTGGTTGGTTTGGCGCATAACAATGTAGATGTTGAATCAATTTGGAAAAAATATATAGTAAAATTCAGATTATAATGATTAGTATACGGTGTATTTTTGACGATAGAAAAAAAAAACACAAACTACCTCGAAATTACACAAGAAATTTTACTTTATATCATCGAGTATATAACCAGAAATAGAGACGAAATGTCATTTCATTTGTTTGAAAACTATTCTACCATATCATTACTGTGACAACTGCACTCCGATTGGCCAGCCCGAGTTCGAAACAATTGACGGGTGTCGTCAACTGTTTCACTTCAAATCGACCAGTTAACTTGAGCTTTTCTATAATGGACGAAAATTACATATTTAATATTTAATTACCGATGAAATGTGATTCCGTTTGTTTTGTAATTAGATGTTTTGCTGTTTTTCCTACACCACCGAATAGAACAGCACGGCATTGTTAGAGATATTATCTTTATTACGATAAATACAGAATATTTTTTGGAATATACGGAGACGTACACACAGGTCATTAGTTGGCCGGTCTATACTCCAGTGCAAACGAGAGTTGATATTTATAAGAGCTGTATCGCTAATGTGTTACCAGGAATATATGGCCCTTATTTCGTCTCTATTTCTGGTTATATACTCGAAGCTTTATATATACTAGCTTTTTTTTCAACACTATATACATTCCGTTTGTATTTTTTTTATATGTGAAAATAGCATTCAAATATAAAATAACTATGTAATTTAGTGTCACTGTTTTCTCTCTCTTTTTCTTCACAGATTATAAATTACCTTTTAGGGTAGCGGTTTTTTATTTCATT
>NW_020653770.1:2684285-2690580 GCF_003589595.1 Hyposmocoma kahamanoa
TTTTGCGTTTCACAGTTTATGTACTCAAGAATTAATAATTAATGTAATGAGGATACGAGTGATGATTCCTGTTCGTTCGTATGGAGAAGAATCCGACGATTCATTATAAAAAACAATAAAAATTTATTATAAATTATTTACAATTTATTTCATTTCATTATAATTTATTACACACGTACCAACATTTATGAACTTGATTAATTTTTGTTACGTAATCCGCTGACTCGATAAATATCGGAGCCAAAGGGCACATCGCTTCACTAAAATTAAAAAATAAGAGTTCAGGAAGTATTGTATTTTTTTGTCTAACGTTGTATGTCAATAATTACGGAACTTCGAAGGTATACATGTGTCAAAAGTTAAATAAATTGTTGGGAGGAGTAGTGTGTTTCGTTCACGTTGAATTTTGTTATGATTGATTTTTGTTCTCTTTACGCGCATCAGATGGCGATAATTGAACTCCGGAGACGATTAGGGTTTGTATTAATTTTTATTGATTTTCATATTTTTACTACCATGATTACTGAAGTTCCGAGGGTTAGTCATGTTAAATTATGTGTTTTAGAATTGTTTTCTTGACTTCTCGCCATGCTCAACAGTTTGCTAAACATCGAAAACCGACTAATTCCCATTCAAAAACTTATAGAATCACGAATTAGGTGTAACCTATTCGCTCAATATTGAATTAGCTCCGTTTTCACTTAGCTGCCACTGCTGGGCACGGGTCTGTTACTAGCTAAGTGCTAAGTAATGAACGTCCTCTGGAGCTCGTCGTAGTAACGGCATGCTGGAGCTGGATTCGTCTTCGGATGACTTCTCTTGGCCGTCAAGTAAGTCGTCTTTGTTCTTTCGTCTGTTTCTGGGAACAACGAAGTAGAGACAAAATTGTTTTTTTATGTTTTTTTTTGTTATTGTGTAGAATAACTACAACAACCTTTTCAATACAGGGTTATTTGTAAAATAATGGCAATCTTGCTCAAGTATATTACTGTAGTCTGTCTTTTTTTGAAGACGGAGTAAAATTACATTTGCAGGGTTGCCAGTTTTCATAAAATTTTAAATAGTGATGTAGCTGTTGTCGACAGTTTAATCGATAGATTGTGAAAGAAGGTAACGTTTTGCTAAAAATGTCTATATTGTGAATGCTACTACGTTCTAATGATTACTATATTCTTTGCGTTATAGCCTTCTTTATTCCTCTTTTTACCGTTGACCTACTAGTTTAAATTTTTATTCATAGAAATTTTAATAAGGACGGGCGATATTGGTTATCTATACATATTTATTACAATTATTTATTATTTATTAACAAAAATTCCTTCGAACCGAACCGACGTAGTTAAACGAATAATCGGTCAAGTATTATTCAAATCAAACAAGTTCGGTTATTTATTGCATATGCTTGACTAACATTTAATCGATAGTCGATAGAATATTTATCGACTGCAATCACTAGTTACTTGTAATTAGGCAACACTTTTGCGCAATGACCTATCATTTTACTGTGAGAAGTTCTTTATTAAAGTTTGATAATCACTAAAGAAATAAATTACCTTTTAGGGTAGGGCTGTTTGAGGTGGAAGGTTTTGTAATGGAGTTTCATGCTGTTGCTTTGCGTGAAACGCTTGTCGCACAGGCTGCACGCGAATGGCTTCTCACCAGTGTGTGTCTGAAATAATAATGAAATGAACGAATGAATTTATGTACCAATAGCTCTTGTTCTATACATATACATACTATAACATATCTGTAAGGTTTACAGCCGCACATTTTAGTTCCGCTTACTTTGCGTCCTTCCTTTTTGTCTTTCTCGTAGTTAACGAGAATCGTCCTTATGTTCTCGAAGCACAGATTTTGCATTTGAAGAAGAGATTTAGTATCCAAAGCCATCTTGACGTTAGTTGGTAAGCTTCGCAAGTCGATAGAGAGAGCTAGTGTGTGCTAATTCACTGCGTTATGTACGCCTTCTCAATGTAGTTGGTGAGATCCGCTTGTGGGAGGCCAACTACACTGATGAACCAACACAGCACTAACAATCCGGCTCGAAGGACCAAAACGATGTAAGGGCCAATACTGCGCTATAGTACTGACATCTAAATGTTTAAACAGGTAGATAAGTTGTAAAAGGTTTATTGGTAAAGATACAAACTCGATGAGGCTGTGTATCGCGAACGTGTCACGGGAACTTCAGGCATATATTTGTTTCACAAATTTGGGCGGAGCCAACGTCAAGACTTTTTGGCATGCTCCTTCTTAATGTCTATGCTTGAATATATCGTGTAGTTACTCATACAACATTTTATTTTTAACTTTAAAGTGGATGTACCCCTCTAAAATCAAATCGAAGATTAGGAATTTTTCCTCTGCTCCCTCTGAAGTCACGGGACGAACAAGCCGTGTGCCTGGTGGAAAGCGACACGCCTTTCCTTAACAGTTGCAAAGTCGCGCAGAGCTTTAAATCACAAAGATCTGAAGGGCACTGCCACTGCGACGGACACCCCGAGACATCATTTGACAAGTACCATATGCCTGTAATTTCACCAGCACCCTTACCCTTCAAAACCGGAACGCAGAAATAGGTAAGGTGGCAATACTTCTCTGGACGAACTGTTTCACAAGCAGCTCTACTGCTACTAAAGTTACTTTTAATATTTTGAATAAAAAGTTCGTGCTAAAACGTTACTTCGGGATGAAATTCAAAGAAGTGCCATCTATACGATTGATTGCAAACTAACAAATCAAAAAGAATACCAATGAGAAACATTCGATTTGTTGTCATTTCAACGACAGTTAACTGTTTTCACCAATTTTCATAAATGTAAATGAATTTTAATTTCAACATTCCTAAAATGTTTTAAATTTTTATTGAATTGATATTCAATTATTTTTTGTGAAATTACGCCACTAGTTTGTTATAATTATTAATACAAAGATCGAACACTCAGAAAAGATTCCTTCGGTCCGGTCGGATTCGAACCGACGTCTTCTAGCTTACCGTGCCAGACGCTATACCAACTAAGCCACGGAACGAACCAGCGGACCTCACGAATTTTTCTATGTTCTTGCGTCGTGTCTTCGTATTTAGTTTTTCAACGGCTTTTTAGTTCTAGTTTTCGGACTTTTTAATCCCTAAAATGTTGTTTAAATTTTGAATTACTTTTTAAAATAAATATTAATAAAAGATCGAACACTCAAAAAAATCCCTCGATTCGGCCGGATTCGAACCGACGTCTCCTAGCAAACCGTGTCAGACATTATGCCAATTAAGCCACGGAACGAACCAGCGGACCTTCTAGCCGTAGCGCCATCTATGAGAAATCTATGAAAGTATTTCGTCGAATCCGGCCGGATCAAAGGAATTTTTTCTTTGTGTTAATAATAATAGCTGGGGAAATTTCACAAAAAATAATTAAATATCAAATAAATAACATTTTATTTACTTTATACTTCTTATTTAGTAACACCTCAAATTTTCGAAATTTAATAGTTTTCATTTTCTCTCTCGAAGTGTCACCATTTACAGTTTTAAATATATACTAAAGTTAATTAGTATGAATTGATACCCCATGGCAATAGTATCCCATGCATCGGAATAAATGAATTTGAATTAGTACTTACCACCATGTGGCGTTTGAGCCCCACACTGGAGTGGAACGCGCGACCGCACGTCTCGCAGGTGTGCACCTTCGCTCGCGTGTGCATGTTGATGTGGGTGGCCACGCTGCCAGGCTGCGATCAGGTACACACACGTCCAGTCAAAGCCAAGTAATCTTTTTTAAGTTTATTGTATGTCACGATGTTTGACCACCATGATATTCAATTATTTCCGTGAAATTACTGCACTTGTTTGTTATAATTATAAACACAAAGAAAACATTTCTCCGATCCGGCTGGATTCGAACCAACGTCTTCCAGTAAACAGTATCAGTCGCTGTGACAACTTAAACACTGATTAATTCATCCAACTTATTACGGGTTTTCTTACTTCAACAACTGCTAATTAAAAAAAAAATATGAATATTATAATTATTAATACAAAGATCGAACACTCAGAAAAAAAATCCTTCAATCCGGTATTAATTGCATATCAATTCAATAAAAATTTAATTAATACAGTGAATAGCGACATCTCTCGCCAGGACTGGTAGCTGTAAAGGTACTAACTGGGTGATAAATCTTTCATAGATTTCTCATAGATGGCGCTACGACTAAAAAGTCGTTGAAAAACCAAATACAAAGATACGACGCAAGCACATAGAAAAATTCGTGGGGTCCGTTGGTTCGTTCCGTGGCTTAGTTGGTATAGCGTCTGGCACGGTATGCAAGAAGACGTCGGTTCGAATCCGGCCGGATCGAAGGAATTTTTTCTGAGTGTTCGATCTTTGTATTAATAATTATAACAAACTAGTGGAGTAATTTCACAAAAAATTATTGAATATCAATTCAATAAAAATTTAATTAATATATGAATATGTTTACAAAACATGCGTCTACAGGGTGAAATTTTATTAAGGGCTTGTTGGAACAATGTGCTGTTGTTAATTATAAACAACTTAGATGACTCACCGCTAGGGATGCCCCGCAGATCTCGCAGATGTGCCTCTCCTGCGGCGGGCAGAACGACGTGCGCGGGTGCATGGTCAGGTGGTGTTTCATGCAGGCCGCTTGTGTATCAAAATGTTCGCCGCACTGTCAACAGGAAAGCGATTTAAATTTAGGACACTGCTTAAAGTATTGCTTTTATTCTTAGGTCTTCGCGATTGCCAACACATTGGATATGAAATTATTTTCTCGAATCTAAATCGTGTATGTTGGTTTTTTTAAACAACCTACCGTTTCGGGCTTTGTATAGGTCTCATAGTCCATGGCTGTAAATATTAGCGAATACTTTCATATACGTTGTTTCATTCACTTAGGGGCTGAATTTTGAAAAATCCTTCTTAGTCTGTCACCGTGGTCGAACGGTTACCTTGCTGGACTGCCACGCAGAGTTCCCACGTTCGATTCCCAGGCCGGGAGAAATATTTGTATGGCCTACATTTATTTCTCTCGTGTGTTTGGGCGTAATTTGTGGTTGTCTGTGTGTGTCCACGACATCCGCGACACAGGGTTTCCCTAGTGTGGGGCTATTTGAGTGTGTGCGTTATTATTACACACTAAGTAACTGGGAGAGAGAGCGCAATATCACTGTCCTGCTCCGATAATTTATGGCCGAGTCTGTAAACGAGTTTTTTTTTACAATAGCTAAGTGACGGGACGAACAATTCGTGCGCCTGATGGTAAGCGACACGCCTGTCCATAACAGTAGCAGTGCTACACAGAGCTTTAACTCACAAAGACCTGAGGGGCACTGCCACTGCGCCCCACACCATGAGACTTAAGTTAACAAGTCCCATGTGCCTGTAATTTCACCAGCACTCTTACCTTTAAAAACCAGAAACCTGTAATGTTGACACATCTGCTTGACGGCAGAAATAGGTAAGGTGGCAGTACTACCCTGGACTACTAAATAATCTTACTACAATTACGTGTTCACAACTAAAGTGCGTCACGTGGCTAAAGCAAGTCGCCGCGTGCGTTGACTTATACCAAACAATGTATGAGAGCGTACAATAAATAAGCCCATCTTAATAATGAAAACTAACCTGGTGGCAAGTTGTAGGTTTCCTATGTGTCCGTTTCTTTTTTCTACCAACGTGTCGTTTCCTTTCCATAGGCCTGAACTGCCCTCCGTCTTTCCTGCAATACAACGGTATAGAAATTGAGCAACATTTTATGAGTTCTTAGGTTTTCGCGATTGTTACACATAGGAATGAAACTATTTTTCCGGATTTAAATCGCGTATATTTGTTTTTTCAAACAAACCGACGTTTCGGGCCCTTTACAGGTCCCATGGTCACGGTTGACTGAGTCAACCGTTTAATTTAAATCGATTTAAATCCAGAAAAATAGTTTCATTCCAACATTTTATGACTTATTCAATTAGATACATAGGGACAATCAGGGGGTAAGGGCGCTGGTGAAACTACAAATATATGGGACTTGTCAATTTTATGTCTCAGGGTGGCGGGCGTAGCTAATAAACATGATTTATTAGCTCCGTCTTCAGGAGTGTCAGAAAAATACAAAAATTAAAAAAAAAAACCATTTTTTTTGTAATATCAAGTGAGAGGACGAACAAGTCGTGCGCCTGATGGTAAGCTACATGCCTGTCCATAACAGTTGCAGTTGTCACTCAAGAGCTTTAGATTGCGAAGATCTGAGAGACAATGCCACTGCGCCCGTAACCCTGAGA
>NW_020653770.1:2750580-2784800 GCF_003589595.1 Hyposmocoma kahamanoa
CTCACTACCGTGCACGGGTTTCTAAAGAAGTTTAAACAAAAGTACCAGGACTTCATAATAAGAAAAGTGGTTAGAGACCGATATTACAGAAAATAAACAAAAACAGCACGTTAGAACTAGATTTCCATAGACTTTTAAATAATGGTTGCAGTGGTTGTATTTCATTATTTTAATTTACTAGCAGAAAATGAGTTTTTTTAAATACTGTTTTATTTTACTTTCAATGTAGTTTTTTCGCAAATGTATTAAAAAACGTCGTTTGATACACGTGCGGATTTGTCATTTTCACTTGTCTCGAGATGATTCGAGACCCCTCGAGACTCGTGAATAATGACTAACTTCCGCACTTGTATCAAAAATAACTATTATCTACACACATATCTCTATGTTGTGTTTAAAAACCGCAAATTACGACCAGCACAAAGGTAAACTGTTTTGTTAGAACAAATTTCTTATCTGTGAAAATGTTATTATTGCTTCCTATTAACATCGAATTCGATTTTATCATGACATTCAAATTTCGAACATCTCCGAAAAACAAAACAATTTGATTCTAATATCAGTCTAGATGAAGTTTTATTCGAAATGAAATGTCAATAGCAAACAATTTTAACAAATTTCACACGTTACTTGATATCGAACGATATGGTAGTTGGGACAGACTCTAGTTTGTCTATGAATTAAATAAAAAGTACGGTTGTGTAACATGCGTGAGAAAAATTTTTATTTGCCGCAATTTCGCCAGTCATAACATACGCGTCCTGAACACATCATAAAGAGCTTATAATATGTGTATATATAAAGCAGTGTATGCAACTGTTCATAATTAGGCATTAAAGGGTGAATATCTCATGCGTAAATTTTGCGAGTCCAGGCTGAGAAACCAGGTGTAAAGTGGTGTTATTATATTAAATATGAATGATTTATTTTTTATAGTTTAATTAGACGTAAAATGAGTTTAGGGCAAGAATTTCAGAAAATTCATTGTACAATAATAATTAATAAAAAATATTAATGTCCCGATTTTCAGTTTTGCTTGTGTGTCCACTTTCAGTTTCATTGTATAAAATAGTCGTTCTGGTAAAATGTGTACGCTTTTAAGAAAAACAATTCCATGTATGTTATTCACTATGAGAAGCGCTAACTAAAATCATTGAAAGTATTGTAATAATTACCAGTATGTGGGAGACTGGGTATTTGATCAAACTTTGTCCACGCGAAAATTGTAGTTTTGGTGGCAAATATTCAACTGGGGGCCAATCGCGCTATTTTCGCAAGGTTTAACCTTACAACATTTGAGGTTATGGTTTTGGTTAATTAATGGTTCTACCGACGCACAAAATGCAATCGCGCTATCAGTTTTAATGAACCTAAACCTCAAATTAACCTCAAACTATAACCTCGTATTAAATTTTAAGAGACGTGTCTTGACTTCCTAAAACCGACTAAATTTTACCGTAAAACGCACTGAAATGTCAATATCTACGAATTCAAGTCTATAAAAGAGCGATTTAAAAAAGTGTGTAAAAGAAATGTCATTAAATTCTTTTGTAAACAAACATATGTGTTGTGATTTGAACCAAATTAATTGAATTTAGTGTGTTGTTGTTGTAGATAAAACACGCAGAGGCAAGTACCTACACATTGTTTTCCTTTTCTAATATTCTATTTAATAAAATAGTATCTTTTTATACAATCAAATAGGTACGCTAACTACTATTAATTTCGAAATGTTAGCAATGTAGAATTAATAATGATGCTCGTATTTCAGCCAGTGTGGATGCGGTCGGACGGCGAGCGACCACTGTAAGCCAGCTCCATCTTTGCTGGAGTTCGAATCGCACAGAGATTTGGCTTGAGAATGACTTCGCTCGGCGTTGTTCGCGCGTGTTATCAGCACGCCTTTGGTGCGAGTGTGTGGCTATTTTGTGGCCCCGCAATAGATCCCAAAAGGTGAGCTATAATGCTAGGTAATAGGATACAGTGAGTGGATCACTCACCGTTATTGTACCAGAACTCATATCACTATAATATGCAATGTTATTATTGTTATTCAGGTATGGAATGGTATGAAAAGCAGGGTGAGAATCTACGCCACATCGACTGCGGCAGAGGCCCTACCAACCTTCCTAAAGGACACCAACTCTAGCACAAAGTAACTAAATAACTTCAAACATGCAATTAAATAACAAACTTTCTCACTCTTTATTATTAATTAAAAAACAAAGTAACTTTCAATTTGAGCAAATTCTTTCTCACTCTATTACATCACAGTCATCTATTATTTCGTTGACAGCGAGCTGATGAGCGTTGGAGCAGAGCCGGGTAGAATTCTTATGCATTGAGGAGCTGCGAGCATGCGAAGCATTCTTGCAGCAAGTGAATGCTGGCAGGGTGCAGGCTGAGGCAACTATTATTTCTGCCAAAGCAGATGATCTGCATGCCCAATCCGTAGCTGCCATTTGCAAAGCAATTACCGAGTTGGTGCCTGCAGTTAACCTTTTTGATAGAATATTTAACAAGAATGACAGGTTTGTTTTCGACATGTTTTCTTAATTCCTGCTGATGATATGTTCAATTGTGGAAATCTGAAAGAGCGTAAGGAACGAAGGTCTAATCTGTAGACTTTTGTCCCCTTTATATTTCCACAGTGATATAAACATTTTTTTAAATGTATTTTGAAAAGGCCCCTAAACATTCTGGCGTTTATGTTGGCTTCATACTGTATGTATATAAATACCCATCCTGCTTTATCTGTCACTACTCTCATGAGAGGTATGGCACAGTCTTAAATTTAGGTCTCCAATCTTACTATATACATATTTTTGTTTCAGACTTCTTTGAAGAATCAAAAGCAAGCTCGCTCTGGAAATGAAGGATGATTTGGGGTAGATTGAGGCAATAAATAAACTAAAAATACACTCTTTTTTTTATTTCAACCTCTTAAAAGTATACATCAATTTAGATATTAAGATAATAAACAATTACAATAGGTATACATCGTCATCTTAGAATGAATACCTCATATTTCTATGTAATTTTTTAGGATGAAGATAAAAATATGGTGTGAAGTATAGTAAATGCAATAATGTGTGTAGTTAGCATTTTAATTACTTAAATTATACCTCTTTTAGATACTATATTATTACATTATTAATTTTTATTCAACAAAAATCAGTAAAAACTAACTGAAAATGCATATGTGAGGCTTCACTGTAAGGGGACGATATGTTGTATAAAGTCAAGTGTTAAAAGAGATAAATTGTAACCTTGTAATATATTTTTATACAACTATACATATTTTACCTATATCTCTCATTTTTATTTGATAATAATAACAGGAAATATTAAGACAAGAACTAATAAATATGATGTACATTGTAAAGCTTATTTTCTCACCGCCTTTTAATACCATCTCTTTCGGCATGCCTTTTAGGAAAGCTGCATATTTATTCATAATAACTGGTTTATTTGAAGCAGCTACCGCTTGTGCCTTTCTGACACTGGCTTGGGAAAGGGTGATAAGCACTTGCCAATGGGGGTCTGGTACACCCCAGTTGTTAAAGACTATACGAGCTATTAAAATCTGTAACAAAATTAATAATGATTTACACAGTATAGAAATTTTGGTTATTATGCAAAACTGAGAACTTTCGGATTCCACTTAACCCTTACCTTTGTCTCCACATCCAATGCAACAGACCGTCCTTTAACGAGAATATGTAGGCATAGTTCTTCCACCAATCCTGAAATGAATTCCGTGGACAAACGGTATATCGTTTGCGGAATTTCTCCTCAGACATGTTAAATGTGATCGTCTTTCTATGCTTTTCTTTTATTTAAAGCCCGTTCTTAGGCCACATCCACCTCATAAACACTTTCCGAAACATTTAAGTAACCATGGAACATCTTTAATATACGATAAATGTAGTGAAAAGTTACTCTCCATTAACTGCCACACAAACGTTAATCTTTCAAAGGTTAATCTATGCCCCCAAGGTTACATGTGAGGTTAATACGTCAAAATATTTAGCGCGATACCAATTGGCAACGTTTAAGGTTTAGGTTTTACCTTTGACAATTAGCGCGATACCAAATGTGCGTTACGTGTCACACGTCTAAGTTTAGGCTTAGGTTTTTGTTTTGACAGTTAGCGCGATACGAAATGTACACAACGTGTCAGATTGGCGAGGTTGGAGGTTTTGGTTAAACCTTTGACAATTAGCGCGATTGGCCCCCTGGTTGCAACTGGTAAGTAGTTTAACTAAAAACCATTACGTTCTTGCCCCGCGCAAGCCTCAGTCGTGTATTAGGACCTGGCAGCGAAAAGCATGGGCACTGGGTTCCATTTCCCGCCAAAAAAGTAATTATATGCCCTTTGGTGACACGTGTGACAAAAAATATTCAACTTCCCTGGCTCCATTTGGGCTCAATTTTTGTTTTATCCTAAGGTCGTATTCTGAAACCAAATTAAGAGACTAATTTTGTCATTATTTTATCACAATTTAATCGTCTCGGTTTTATTTTTAAGCTTTTACTTTTTTTTTCCCGTAATTTATTTTTTGAGATTTAATCTTACGTGGCTCCAATTTGGTGGTTTTGGTGGCGTTTGTGTTACCACCTTAACTTAAAAACGCCACCAAATTTTAAATTGTTATGATATTTTTGAATATAACGTTCACTTTCGAAAATTGTTTTAAAGTATTATAGTTTATTTGTCCCAATAAACTTAAGAAAGATAGTGTTATTCATAATTTTTCAGATAACCAAAAATTACTTAATTGCTTTTTAATCTATTTGTACCTTAGCGATCTTTTAAATTTGTATTTTACTTAAATTAACGGTGATATCATTGATTAAATGATTTTGTTCAGAACGTCAAACACGAAAATTTAGTTCATTGTTGTTTTCATTGGCAGTTGAATAACTACGATAGACTACGCTATCTCCAGGAATGTTTTCTGAAGATAAATTGTAGAAACTCAAATGTTTACCATGAGGACATGCGGTGGGTTTATCGAGACATTGAGACTTGATGCAAAATAAGGCACAGAATGTTAATTTAGAGTTGTTACTTTTTCCAAATAACCTGTAGAAATAACACATGGTACAATTATAACTAACTAGTGGAGTAATTTCACAAAAAATATCTTGACATTCAATAAAATTTATTTACAACCTGAAGAAAATTCATGTTACCAGGAAAAGGCCAGTCTTTTCTACAATTTCGTAATTTTCTACAGGTTTAATTTTAATTTTATCAATGGCAGGTTTTAATGCCAGATAAACGAATCAATATCAGTAATGTTGTTCCCAAATGACACTTTGATCTGCAGTTCTATTTAATAATCCTTCAACTCCTGGGCACCCTTGCCATGGCCACATTCGCAATAATCGCGGGTGCCCCGGATGTAGTTGGAGGATTTTTAAAGACAACTACAGATCAATCAGTGTCGTTTGGCAATGACATTACTGACATTGATTCGATCATCTGGCGTTAAAAGCTACCGGTAATAATATTCAAATTAAACGTGTACATTACGAAATTGTTCAAAAAGACTGGCTCATTCTTCAGGTTATTTGAAGAAAAAGTAATAACTCTAAATTAGTACTCAGTGCCTTATCAACACCATCATCTGATGATGATGAGATGATGGTGTTTCAGTCCAACTACTCAAAGCAGGAGGAAATCCTGTGGTAAAAGTGCTTGTGAAACTTTTCAACAAAGTTCTTCATGAAGCTCGAACACCAGAGCAATGGAAGAATGCCATCGTCACCACCATCCACAAAAAAGGCGACATTGCAAAACTTAGCAATTATCGGCCGATTAGCTTGCTCTCTCAGATTTATAACTATTTACAAAGATTTTGACCATCTGGCTTACCAGTGAACTTGACGAAGCACAGCCTATTGAGCAGGCTGGCTTTCGGAGTGGGTTCTCAATCATCCACCATATCCACACGGTTAATTAGCTGATGGAGAAATATCTCGAATATAACCGGGCCCTTGTCATGGCCTTCGTCGATTATGAGAAGGCTTTTGACAGTATCAAACATTGGGCCGTGTTCCACGCTCTTCATCGCTGCCACATCGATTCCCGCTACGTGGATGTGCCCCGGGAGCTCTACCGTTCAGCCACTCTGCAGGTACGATTTAACCAATCCCGTTCCAATCCGGCGAGGACTTGAAGATGTCGTAAAAACCCTTAAATGGGATAACTGCGGCATTAACATCAATGGTGTAACACCATTTGTCTCACCTAAGATTCGCGGACGATCTCGTGCTATTTGCAAGTTTCGACGATCTCCAAAGGATGCTGGAACAACTTTATGATGCTTCTTTGAGAGTTGGCCTAAGGATGAATATGTCCAAGACGAAGATTATGGCGAATCTCTCCAGTCCGTCAAATACCACTGTCACGGTGGGAAATGAGAGGCTGGAGAGAGTCGATCAGTACGTCTGTCTCGGACATGTTCTATCCTTTGGCAAAGAGCATCAGCCTAAAGAGATCTCAAAGAGAATCCAACTGGGATGGGCTGCATTTAGCAAGTTAGGTGACATCCTTAAATCAGGTAAGGTTCCACAGGTGTCTGAAGACCCGCTTGTTTAATCAATGTGTTCTGCCCGCCATGACGTATGGTGACGAGATGTGGACGCTCACGCAGGAGACTGTATACAGGTTGAGAGTTGCACAGAGGGCCATGAAGCGCGCTATGCTCGGCATCAGCCTTGTAGACCGAGTTCCGAACGTTGAGATCCGACGATGGACGAAAGTCTAGGATGCTGGAACTCGGATCATGGAACTCAAATGGGAATGGGCGCGACACCTAGCTAGGCAAGGTGATGATCAGTTGATGTCTTGTTCCACCAACAAGACATCGACTGATTGGTGGCCGAGGATGGGCAAAAGGTGCGTCGGGCGCCCTGTTGCAAGGTGGGTCGACGACATGGTGCGCGTCGCGGGGTGTGAATGAATGCGGCTAGCACGGGACCGTGATGGATGGCACAAACTTCGGGAGGCCTATACCCAGCAGTGGGTGAAATCAGTCTGTGAATGATGATGATGCCTCATCAAGCCTTAATGTCCGGAGAAACCTACCGTATGTCCTCATGGTAAACATTTGGGTTTCTACAACTTATCTTTAGGAAACATTCGTAGAGATGGCGTTGTGTATCATAGTTCTTCAACTGCCAATTAAAACAACAATGAATTCATTCACTAAAATCCAGGGAAGTACTGCCACCTTACCTATTTCTGCCGCCAAGCAGTAATGTCAGCATTACTGTGTTCCGGTTATGAAGGGTAAAGGTGCTGGTGAAGTTACAGGCACATGGGACTTGCCAACTTACGTCTCAGGGTGACGGGCACAGTGGCAGTGCTCCTCAGATCTTTGCTTATTTAAAGCTCTGAGTGGCACTGCCACTGTTATAGAAAAGCGTGTAGCTTACCAGCAGGCGCATGATTCGTTCGTCCCGTCACATGGTATTAAAAAGAAAAAGCAGAACAAAATTCCAACTGTGCGTCGTTTTAAAGGGGCAAACAAATTTTTATCACAATTAAATTTACTTAATAGTCTTTGTTTTTTAAATATTCCAACTTTGGTGGCAATATTCAATTCTGGTGCAACCGATAAGCGTTTTGGTGGCATTTCTAAGTATTGGTGGCGAGAAAAATTTTTAATTGCTTATATGTCTGAAATTAATGGAAATGGTTATGTCCCGGTCACGTATATATAAATGAAATGTTTAATTTTATTGCAAACGAGGCTCGGATACTGGAAAATCTAAAAAAAAATTGCGCCACCAAAACTTACAATAAAATGCATTTGTTGATATTCACCCTAAAACACTCGTGTGATGTTTTTGTGAAACCCACCCTTCATTATGTAACAGTCACATAAACTACTATAATAAACAGTTTACTTACTAACTCACTGAAAGTATAATAAAGTTTTTACGATAAAAATTCTATCATTACCAATAGAAATATTTTGACGGATGAATTTTTACATATTCATGGTTCAACTTTGTCTATAATATTGGACTTTCAAATTCGTGATTTGATGGAACTTTTATTGGTTGCCGAAATATTCTACT
This sequence comes from Hyposmocoma kahamanoa, assembly GCF_003589595.1. Classification (NCBI taxonomy): domain Eukaryota; kingdom Metazoa; phylum Arthropoda; class Insecta; order Lepidoptera; family Cosmopterigidae; genus Hyposmocoma; species Hyposmocoma kahamanoa. The sequence goes on from NW_020653770.1 coordinate 2,758,678, forward strand.
TATTTGTTTTCCAACATAGCAACTCAGGAAATTTAAGGGCCGCGGCCCGGATTCGCTCTGGGCCTTTTGGAGGGAAAAGTGTCGTTTTTATTTTGACTTTCAATTATTTTGTGAAATCTAGTTTAAAGTGGAATAGGATAGTGCTATTGTGCCTTAATCGAAGATTAAAACGCGAAATTATACGAATCTCGAACTAAAATACCCGTATCGGCCCGTTCTAAGGAATCCCGAGTCAATCCAAGCACGCCGCCTCAAATTGCCTATCCTCTTTATGGTGGCCATATTTACAGAAATATAATTAAACGTTTATGTTTTCGGCTGAAGGACTTTGTTTCCATGGCCAGCAATAAATTAAAAAATAAAAAGAGCCGCGGCCGGTTCAAATGACAAGCGTTGGATGCGCGACCAGCGCGCGTTTTGTGAAAGCGCTCAAACTACACGAATTTTATTTATGTAGCTGTAGGTAGGCGTTCACATGCTGACGCGCGTTATTGCACGTTTAACGCTTGTCCAGAAAGCACAATCGTGCGAAAATGCGGCGCTTCCCGAGGTCTATGAGCTGCGGCGCTCCTAGCGAATTCGCTTGTTACTACAAGGGTCGGCGTGGAGCGTCTATTACTAATACAATTGTGATTTTATTTATAAAAGACGACAAAGTAGAGCAGCAACTTCCAGTGATATTCGCTACGAGCGGGCTTGTTTGGGTGGCCGCAAAAAACGCTTATCAAATCGCCCAACACACGCGGAATTATACGAAATACGAGAATTTAAATTGTACGAGAAAGTTTCATAGCGGTCGCTGCCCCCATTTGCGTTTGAAACAAATTATTTTGTTTTTATTTGTTGCTCCGTTACAATTTGATTATGAATATTTGTCAGGAAAATGTCTAATATCTTTGTACATATTATGAAATTCACCACACTGTATTTTTTATCTATTTAAATAGTTTACTCCTTGTCGTAAATTAATCATATCTTGTGTAAAAAAGTACTACTTCCAAATTATATTTAAATTTATGTCACAGCGACATTTTCACGTAACTATGACGCGTGATCCCACTGAATGGAACTTTTCCTTCTACCACCGAAGACACTGTAAACGAATTACCAAACTTCGTGAGTGCATTTTGACGCTTTAAAATTGACGCATTCAGCGAACTTCAGGCGTGGCGATATTTTCATGGCGGAGGTATTAAGGGCGCCTTCAAAATCGCTGTAGCGCTGCAGCGGAGTTAATAATATTTTTCATGTAACATTTAGAAGCGCAGTTGTCGTGTCACGAGCCTCTTTTGTAGTCACAAGTTCACAACTAGTGAATTAAAAATGACTGAAGCACTACAGTCGCGCCACTGCAGCTTTTCTATGTATAAGCATCTAATTTGAAGACGCTCTTAGAGAAGAGTGAGCTCGCTATTCGTGCGCTCACGTTCGGGGGCGGTTTGTCGATCTGTGTCGAAACGAAACACCGCACGTACGTGCGAACGGCAGTTCATGTCAGCACTCTTACACCAATATTTCGGCCAACGTTTTTGACATAGTACCTACTTAAAATAAGACAAATATGGTATCTAGAGCGGTTTGTATGCGTGCACGCTCGCCGCACGCGGTGTAAATCACACAAAACATAAGTTTGTTCGCGCGAGTCGTCACCAAATAAGAGAACAAATTTGACATTTGTCATCGTGACGCGAATAGGGATTTGGACTAATCATATCAATGATCACATTATACGATTAACACGAGAAATCGATTGAAAATTTTGTGAATGTTTCGATTATTTTCCGGTTTATTGTTGTTCTGGGGGCTTAAAGGCCAAATCGTGCAATTCTATTAAAAGCAATTCATTTACATAATATCTTGCAATTCTGTAGCAATTCCTCCTATTTTCGTAAAATTGTCCCACATTCCGATGAATTGTATTCAATTCTTTTAATTTCGATTTTATAATATTCATAAACGGTTTATTACGAGAATTTAGTGTAAATAGATTCAGACTCTGATTCATTTATTTCTCAAATATAGTATAAATTGCATAACATGTCAAAGTATAAGAAATTTTATTGAGATCGTCAGATAAAAATGTAAATTATAAGAAAAATACACAATAATTAAAAAATTAACAATTCATTATGAGATATTGTTGTCATTAAATTACATACCAAATATCATTCTCCATCAAGGATCGTCATAAATTGATAACAATTATCATTGACTTACAAATAAATGGACGACGGGTCTAATACAAAAAACAACGAAAAAAATGTCCCAAGTCAACTTATTCGAAATTTAAATTGTAATTTCATCGCAGTATCGTGCTGTCAGTAGAACAAATGAAGACTAAAGCGGAGTTTGGCGCTCTGTATACGATTTTAGCGCCTTACAAGTGCGGACACTTTTTAGCGCGGACCCGACGTCCATATAATTGTAAGTCAATGACAATTATACAAGAATATGTCAATGCGGTACAAATTAGAATAAAAATAGAATATACTCAATTCGTTACAATTTTGAGTCCATAAATTCATTTACAATTAATAAGTATGTTCATCGATAAAACAACTACATAAAAAGATTGAATTACCAAGAAAGCAAGGATTTTATAAATTTTCAATTATTCGGCTGGCAATAAGTTAGAAGTTGTCAATGTCAACAACAAACAATCTAAAAGAATGTTCATAATTTTTTCTAACATTTTTTTTAGTATTTTTTTAGGAGAAATCGAGGTGATTCGGTGAAATTCGACGATTAATTGCTTACAACACGTGAGAGTCAGAAATGCGGGTGTACCTTAACGGATCCTGACGAATTTGGTAGCAAAAAAATATACCTAATTTGTACTATTTAGTACCTCTGTTTAAAAAATTTGTACCTCCATCAGAACGAAGTTATAGCAATATCAAAGGTACACCCGCCGTATTGACTGGTCAATATGGCGGGTGTACCTCGGATTACCAGTATTTATATAATAACCTTAGAATAATAACGCATAGAAACCTAGTCCGCACACGCTAAGTGAGGCAAATTGAAGCGCGCCAAAAGGGCCTACACGAGCGGGCGGGCCTTCAGTGCTCAAGGACAACTTGCACCGCGAACAGATCAAGAATTTTAGCTAAAAATGACGAAATGTGCGGTAAATGAGTGTAAAAATACGTCAGACAAACATAAAATAGATACTAACATCACATTCCACAAGGAAGAAACTAAGATAATAACTATAAAAACTTCTTATTCCAAAAATTTGTACCCTAATAGTACTCTGAAGTAAAGATAATTCTAGCTAGATCTGATGGTTAGTTTCTGAGAAATAAGACAAAATATGTTGAGATTTCAGAGTGCCGTGTGCATCTTAACGAATCATGACATATTTGGTACGAAAAAAATGTACCAAAATTGTACTATTTAGTACTTATTGCTAAAAATGTGTACCTCTATCATAACGAAGTTATAGCAAAATCAAAATTGTAAATATTTTTGTAATTTTTTTAAAATAAATTTCCGCCATTTTAAATTTTGGTAGGGTAAGATTCCACCATGCAGCCTTTTCATATGTCAGTATTTTTCCTTGTTTTGATGGAAAAGGTGACAGCTGGAAAATAGGGACGGTACTGTAGGTGCACCCGTGACGGCTCACCCGAAGTACTAGCCTCTTGAGAATCAAAAGCTTGATAGGGAGGGTCGCTGTAATAAAACACATTATCGAATATACGGTAGCTGTTGTGTTTGTAGTAGTTTGAATAAGAATGTCTCAAATTCAGAATTGTTCAGCGTTTCATTTCTACTTCATAGTCAAGACACTGACCCTCGATGCTAGTAAAAATATCAACACGTAAGTCAGGTTACCTAAACCTATGTACAATTCTACATTATCTTTTGTTCATCGAGCTTAGGAGACTAGGAACTTCAAATGATCTGGAAAGTTCCTCTTAAATAGACTTTAGATTCACTTGCTTTCAAAGAACCTCAAACAGACACGTTTGTCATCGCATTTTATGATAATCTGAATTTGACTTCGAAAAGCAGATTTAAATTCGTACATGTAGGAGATAAGCCTCATGTTTTTACATTATATACAGCCCTAACAAGTAAACGAGTTGATTTTGTAAACAATCCGTAAATCGAAACACGTGTGAATTCCCACTACACCGCCTACAAGGGCGATGGCGCTACATTTTCGATCAGATCAAAACTGCTTCAAAGATCCTAATCTCATCATCACTTCACCACGCTACAGGTTAACTGTTCGCAACACAGTTATCAGCATATTCAAGTGGTTTTGAAATGAAACAATGGACCTCTAACACAAATTAATTGGGATCCGGTATGTAATCCAATAAAACCAGCAAAACATCCCATCATGAAAATAACACTCCAGCCGTCTATTCTCTTTGCTCGCTGTCATCTTATTCTTTTTTTTAATTATAACCAAATCGATTCGGTAAATTATGTATTTAAATCTGATAGTTATTGTAAGTAGTAATAAGCCTTTTAAACCAAAAATTTATCATATAGCTTTTGCTAACACAATCGCAAATGACGACTTCTAACAACTAACTAACAATAAAAGCCCTCCAGTTCAACATTTCACTTCTAGTAGGAAGAACACCCAGAATAGGATATACATAGACTTCAAGCCATTGGGGTAGGTCAATCTTCTACTTGCTGCAGCCCACCTGACACACCTTTCGCCCCACCTGCTGGCATTTAGTAGCAGTAGAGCTCCTTGTGAAAGAGTTCGTCCAGGAAAGTACTGCTGCCTTAGCTATTTCTGCCACCAAGCAGTAATGTTAGCATTACTATGTTACGGTTTTGATGGGTAAGGGAGCTGGTGAAATTACAGGCACATGGGACTTTTCAACTCATGTCTCAGAGTGATCGGCGCAGTGGCAGTGCCCCTCAGATCTTTGCGATTTAACGCTCTGAGTGGCACTGTAACTATTACGGACAGGCGTGTAGCTTACCAACAGGCGGCAGACTTGTTCGTCCCTTTTTTAAATTTATTTGCAAAATGTTTACCATACTAAGGTAAACCTAAAATGATGAGTAATCTTTGAAATTTTTATGATCTATGTGGCATTGTGAACCGACGTTATAGAGCAATTTGTTATTATATCTTGTGAAAACATTAGATACTAACTAGGAGATAGAATGAGACTATCACAAAAATTGGTATCATAAACAAAATCGTCTACATCAGTGGTGGGAAAATTAACCGAATGAAAAAATATTCAACACACGCGCAGCTATTTTACACGATTTTACCGTCACTGGGTTTGTGGAGTAGCAACTTAATTTACTTCCACTTTTATTAACACTGACTTCCACAAAGTAACCCTGAATCTATTAATTACCTATTTCTGCCGCTTAGCAGTGATGTAAGCATTACTGCGGTTTACCTATCGAAAGCCGAAATGACATTTTCCAGAAATAACGGTTGCTCGAATTTTCATAACCTCGAAAGTAATTTTGAGAGGAAAATGATTTTTCTTTTAAACCTAACTTAACCTAATGTAACCGAACCTAATCGTGTCTTTGCGATAAATATCCAACATATCCTGAAAGAGCAATGGTTACGTCATAATTCTGTTTTCGGGGTAATGAAAATTCGAACAAACGTCATTTCGGAAAAAATAAATTCGAGTTTGTGATAATTTACCATCACTGCGTTTCGGTGCTGGTGAAATTGGCACATGGGACTTAACAACTTAAGCGCAGTGGCAGTGCAGAGGTCTTCATGATGTAAAGCTCTCAGTGGCACTGCAATTGTTATGGACAGGCGTGTCTCTTACAACCAGGCGCACGACTTGTTTGTCCCGTCAATTAATATCATAAAAAAAAGTAAATGTCTTGCTTTTCTAATATGAATTTTTCGCGTAAATACCTACCTTTATATTAAAGAGGAGAAAGTATAAATGTATCAGTTATGATTTATAATACAAATACAAATATGCTTTATTGTCACAATGACACTTTCTGACATAAATAACCTGTTAAGCCAAAATATAAACAAACAATAAACGGTACGCCAAACATGTCATAGGGCATAATGAAGTGTCTCAGCTTGTGCTGTCTGGAACCGTTGTTGTCGCAGACAGCGCTGTTTTTCAACTACCTCCTTGTCCCTAAGATCTTAGGCAGGCTTAAATGCAACGAGAGCCTAAAAACAATTATAAAAAACCATTATTTAGTATTATTTAATAATTCAATATTATTACACATGTAATGGGTGAAGATAAACAAATTGTAACCAAAATTAAACAAAATAAGAAAAAAAAAACATCAATAGGTTTTGTGGTGACAATCATTATTTACATGATTTTTCGAATTCTTTTTTATTTATGCCTACTTATGACTAAAATACAGAGTTATTTTCATTCGATTCCCTAGTTTTATTTTCCCAATGAGGGTAGAAAATCAAACAAAGAAATCCGAAAATTGAAATAATTATAATAATAAAAAAAAATTCAAATAAAAATTTTGAAATAAAAAAAGGTACATAAAATTATTTTCAACACATTTGCTCGTAACGGGCTTCTTATTGTATCGCTTTTAGGCTCATAAACCTAGCTATTGAACACGCGTTTGTAATTATATTACAAAACGTGTGTGTAATAAGTATAGGCTTAACCGGATTAAGATGTATCTCACAACAAGGCCTATGTATTAAAACTATGCATTCTTAAATTATCCGGGTTATGTCTTTGAAATTAACTTGGTCTATTAAAAAAACAGCTCTAACCTACATATTATAAGATTCAAATTACAATGACAGTAATCCCAAACAAACAGGGTCACAGTTTTTTTTTTATTTCTGTTTAATACGGTTGTGTAGTCTTACCTTACAAATAATATTTTTATTAATAAATTTATATTTCTTATTTGATGTGATAAATATAGAAAAACATACACAATATACACCTATAAAACTTTAATTGAATAAAATTACTTATTTTGGATAATATTTTACACGAATTTGAGTGAAATAAGGACATATTTATATTATTTCGCATTGGCTGTTTAGGAATTTCACCTAAGTCTCATTATTGCCGAAGCACCTGCGCGCGCATATCCGCACCACGGCGCCAGGCGCAGAAAAAATAACTCTGCGCGCCAATTTCCATTGATACGTTCGAAACGTTTATATACGCTGTGTGTTAGATAATTACCTAGGTGTTTAAAATGTCCTGCTCAAGCACGGAAGAAAACATTTTGATGGATTTAACACCGCCCGAAATCCTCACAGAGGCACAAAACGCAAGTGACAGTTTATTACCTTCGAAATCCAGAGAAAAATACATGGCTGCATATGAAACTTTTAATTAATGCCAAATAAAGCTATTTTTCATTTCCATTTTACTCAAGTTTGTTTCATTTTCCTCGCAAATGTGTTGAAAAACGTCGTATGAAACACGTGTGCTTTGATCATTACACTCTCGGCTTTCTTATCGCGCTCGCCTGCGGCTCGCGCGAGTAATAACGCCTCGTGTGTAATGACCAACTTAGCACACTTGTATCATAATGTACTATTTTTTTACGGGTCGTCGTAACGGGCCTAAAACCTTTGGTTTTTCCGCTTCCGAGTACACTACTCCCCTGAATAATTGCCGGCGCAGAAGGAAGGCCACAGGACGCTCGCAAATTGGTAGCCGTTGGAAAGGTAGCGGAAATACTTTGTCCTAATCCGGACGTTTTTTCGGATTGATTGTCCGAATGGTGTGAAAAGGTATGAAACGGTAGCTTTCCAACCCGAAGGTAGGTGGTAACAATTATCTCGAAGGTAACTCCTGCAACGGACAAACAACTAGTAGTAACAGTCCTTTTGCTTCCGTTCTGAAAGCACACCGACGGCAAAAGAGAATGATGGAAGCACCTTTAAAAATCCTCCTGAAGTGTTCCCCTTGCGCTATAACATGGAGTTCTTCAAAAGACGTGTAAACAAGGTTCTCCGGAGTCGGCAACGCATGGGTGATGCCTCTGGTATTGCTCGTGTCCATGGGCGACAATGACCACCTCCCATCAAGTGGCTTGTCTGCTCGTTTGCCTACTGGTTAACATAAAAAAAAAAAAAAAAAAAAAAAAAAATATTTAAAAACGAATTTAGGTACTAAGGCCGAGATGTTTACTTATTGTTGGAAAATAAAATATAAAACTAAATAAGCCAACGAAAACGTCTGGGGAGAAAATACAATTAAATCTGATTGTTACAATTTGAAATTTTGGTGATGCAATCTTTAAAATTTCTCAAACCGTATGGTACTATGGTTAAAATTTACGTTGTGCATATCTATATAATCGTAGAAAGAGCTGCAATAACGACATAGTACAATTTGGCACAATACAAAACATGAAATTAGCAAATAAAAGTGTTACAAGCGTTTTGTGTGTCATTCAACTTACCCTAAAGCGGAAACTTTTACTTTCACAATTATATAAGTACGTTTAATGTGATTGGGAAGCAATAATCTTCGTTAAAAGTAAGTGTTGCACTTTTGAATATACGTAACGGTTTTTTTATATCGTGAGCGTGGCCAAGCTGGGCGAGGACTAGCTCCGAAGACGTTGTGACGCAATCTGAAGAGCTCGGCAGCCGCCGGCGCTGGTTTCGGTGTTTTACCGCGCCTCCCCTCTCTGCGTCTCCGACATCATTCGAAAAGCAACGTAAGCTGCCATAGGTTTTGACCAATTTGGTATATGGTAAATCATGGTTTTAATGTTTTATTATTTAAAAATAGGATATATTTGTTGAAGATAATTTTTGTGTTAAATTTGAAACGATGTATTGTAAAATGTATTTAACAACGTTGTAACGTCCGTTAAATAGTGTAAATAGTAGGGATATTTTTGTTTTTTATGTGCCTCCTTCCACCCCCCAAAGATATTGTACTGTTTAAAATTGTACTTACGTACTTATGTCTTTTTTGTACCTAATTATTATATATTTGACTATGTTTCTAAAATTTAAATAGCATTATTATACTAAATTAAAAAATAAAATTGCTAAAATTGCTAGATGTGATTTGTAAAATTGTAAAATAGTAATAGTTCAATAAAATTGTCAAATAAGACTAAAAACCAATAAAACAAATTACAGTAAAAAAATAAATAAAATATTGCGTCAAAATTCTATTTATAAATAAATGCATTATAGGAAATGAAACTAATTTTCCGGATTTAAATCGCGTATATTTGTTTTTTCAAACAAACCGACGTTTCGGGCCCTTTACAGGTCCCATGGTCACGGTACACTGAGATAATACAGTCATCAACCAGTTATGCCTAATATTAATGCAAACCACCCTATTTTTTCACATTCCAACAAACATTCCAATTTACGCTACATTACGTTTTACAACTTTTTTTATTGAATGAATTATTATAAAGTTCAATTTATTACTAATTAATAACAGAAATTAGAATAAATTAAAACATATTAATTAGTACTGCAGTCTTAAATCTGTTTGGGATTTTTCATCGGAGGAAATACAGGATCCCAAACTGGTGGTACGGAGAAACCATCTTCCCTGTTGAAATTAGGATGTTTTTTAATTTCAATGGACTCTCGCAGCATCCTGGGTTTATAACGTACTTCTTTTGCAAGGACCTGGGGTTTGTCAAACTGCATTGAATGTGTAAGTTTATCCATGACATGCTCGCAGACTTCAGACTTGTTTACACACGCGCGTTTGTGTGTGTGTGTGTAAAATTTCACCAAGAACAATATTATACCAATCCATTTATAAAACATCCTATACTGCCTTAGTTATACCGCGAAATCTAGACTTTTAACACATTCGTTATATATTGAAGCACTAAACACAGAGTGACGAGAGCGTTTTATCTTGCTTTGATGGTTATTTGATAGCTGTCTCTGAGAGGCAGTAAACTTTACTACCAAAGCTAAGTAAACGAAACTCGTGGAGTGTCGATCGTTTTTATATTCTACGGTCAAAATGGCGGACTTTAGGAGAACTCGGATTGGAATTGAACTGGAAAATTGCAGTGATATTCTTGTTTGCAGAACGCTTGCCGTCTATATAGGATGTCCTGGGCTCACTCAAATTGACCTCGTCAAATCATATCAAATCAAATAATTTATTTCTTTGTGATACACAGGTTATAAAGTTGTTACTCGTTCGCTCTGTGTTTTTATAAAATGACATCGAATAGTAGACGTGTTTATTATTGTGTTTGTGGTTGTTGCTGGTATGAAAATATCAATAATTTAATAAAGATTTATTTCATTATAGCACGAGAATTCACGTGCCGAAACAGGCAGAAATTGCCTTATTTGTCTTATTTATACTATAGCAAAAAGGGTCACCACACTTTTTTGCCTTTTTGCAAGAAACTCTTCGACTGTATAATACGACAGACTAACTGGTGTAATAGTGGGGGGCGCCTCATTTGTGTGAAAATTTAATACAATTTTCACTTGGAAAATATATTCCTTCTTCCTTATATACGGATTTACGACCAAACGCGTAATCTATTTGCACATCCTTTGCTCTTTTAAGACCAGACTGTCAAGTAGTTTCTTCTACTCTGATGAACCTCAAATCCGATAGTGCGCTTGGTTGGGATAATGTCCCTACCCGCTCATGCGATGCGCTCCTCCTACCGCAAAATGGCGGCTATTTGGTTTCGCAAATTAGAAAAGCATTCAGTTTAAATACACGTTTTTATAAATAAAAATTATTATTCTGCATTGCTAAATAAATACCCTCCGTATTACCAACAAAAACATCTCAAATAAAATGCAGTAATACACCGCAAATCCTGCACTTAAAAAGCACTAATGAAGTTTTTGGTGTACTTGGATAAATATGATAATATTCCGTATGAGTGATTCTAACGTTTACCATGAAATTACTCCTTAAAGTATAGTTTATGTGGAGATATACATATATATATATATATATATGTACTAAGTATAATAGTGTTTTCAATAAATAAACACCGAAATTACCAGCCCAAACAATAACACACACGATTGTCGTGACGTATTTTTGAAGTTGTTTTTTTTTTAAATGACAGACCCAGGCATTAAAAACTTTATGGTTTGCTAGAGTAGTTACCGAAATAGCAATTAATATTAGTTCTTTTACCTGATATAACTTCGATATCCGATAAATCGGTATAAAGTCATCACCGGTACCTCTAGGTGTGGTATGCGTCTACGGCTGCATGTATCGCTTGAGCGGCTATTAGACTTCTAAAAATGGCCTCTAGACATGTCGTACCTGTAACTACGCAATTGGCTAACCTCTGCTTTGAGCGAAGTATTGTCCACTTGCTCTAAAAATTGCCATCATCACGTCAGTGCACAAAAGTGAAAACAAAGATACGCCTAGTAATAATCAACCCATATTAGCCCTAACAGCAATTTCCAATGTAATTGAAAAGTAGATAAACTTACGACTAACCAGCTACTTAAATACAAAAAACCTCTTCTCAAAAACTCAATACGGTTTACGCTAAGGTGTGTCAACAGAAGACGCGGTGTTAGCCCTTGCCACAAAAATTGTTACCCAGGTAGACTCTCGGAACAAATATACCACATTTTTTCTAGACCTGACAAAGGCGTTCGACACCGTGTCTATTCCAATTAATTCTTATGCATAGGCGTGAAGAAATTAGCATCAGAGGAACACAACACTACTTTTTGAGGCTTACCTACAGACCTAGAAATAGCTCGTGAAAGTAGGCAGTTTCATCAGCGAGGAGAAGGACCTTTGGCGTCCCGCAAGGATCAGTTCTGGGACCAACCTTATTTCTTATTTACATAAATAATTTAACTGCTATGCTGATGATACTGCCGTGGTATTCACTGGTCATTCATGGGAGTCAGTACGTAGCTCTGCGGAAAAAGGACTTCAATAAAATAGCGAAATGGTTAAACACGAATTTGCTGACTTTTGACACACCAAAGATGAATTACATTTGTCTCACGATAAATAATATCACCCAGTGATAATTTTTCACTTAAAATCCACACTTGTTTGAATCTGGATACGTGTTCGTGTGAATCGATAAAAAAGGTCTCGTCAATAAAATATTTAGGGGTAATAGTTGACCAGCGCTTATATAATAAAAAAACAAATAACACACACACTCATCATAGCCCCATAGTGCCATGGATACATACATGGATACATAGACAACCACAAATTACACCCAAACTCACGAGATAAATAAATGTAGGCAGTACAAATATTTCTAGCAACCCGGGAATCGAACCTGGGTTCTCTGCGTAGTAGCCCGGTATGGTAACCGTTCGGCCACGGAGGCCGTTTAAATCGTGTCATCATCATATAGAGCTATTAGAAAATAGAGCCAGGCACCTATATAGATTTTAAAAAACTTAGGCATGTAGGAGCTTGAATCACTAATAAAAGTAAAAAAAATAAAATATTTACATTATAAGTTATAAGCTAATGCTTGTCTGTTTGGGGTGGAGCAAATAAAACAAACTTTTCACAGTTAGAAAGGGCCCAACGATCATTGTTGAAAGTAATGGATTTTAAACCTTATAGATTTCCTACAGAAACCCTTTGAAAGTAATGTCCCCACGGTTAGGAAGTTATTTATCTTACAAACCATCCTTAGAACTCATAAAACTTAACACTTTAATCATACATTTCTCTAGAGACGGCGGCATTACAGGGTAGTTCACGAAATTGGGGAACGAACGAAGTATGCTCAGAGACAAATTATAAAACTATCAACCTATCTTCACAACATTGTGAACAAATGATAATAATTTATTTATTTGTGAAGACACAGTTTATATAGAAGCTGACATGTACATAATCTCAGTACAAAGTACTAAAAAACCGACCTCAAAAGTAAGTGGAATTATGTCTATTTGCTAAGTTTTATTGAAATATTGCCTAGTTCGCCACTATACAGGACTTGACACTGGAAATAATAAAAGTCAGGTCTCACTACTCAAAGTATATCGTGAGAAAAACGCCTTAAATTGGAGAAATAGCAAAATAAACCATTAAAGTAATTGCTCCCAAATTGAAGTTAGGCGCTATTTATAGAAATGAATCTTCATGCGTGAACAGCCACCCTTCTAGGTGGATGACTTTCTTCAAAATGAAATGGGACCACTATGGAAGTACCCGCTTTCCAACAAAAAAAGAATCATGAAAATCGGTTCACAAATATTGGAGTTATCGCGTAACATACATACAAAAAGAAAAGAAAAAAAAGAACATACAGTCGAATTGAGAACCTCCTCCTTTTTTGAAGTCGGTTAAAAACTAACATTTATATATAAACATCCCGGGAATGTAAAAATACTCTGGAGGACTGGCGTATGCATACACTTACTGTTGTAAGTAAGCAGTATTAGAGAGGGACATTAATTACCACAGTGTGAACCCAGTGTCTGAACATTGTAGCAGTAGAGCTCCTTGTGAAAGAGTCTTACCTATTTCTGCCGCCAAGCAGTAATACCAGCAGTACTAAGTTCCGCTTTTGAAAGGTAAAGGTGCTGATAAAATTACAGGCACATGGCATCAGGCACCAGGAGCACGACTTATTGGTCCCATCACTTGATGTTATAAAAAAAATTTTAGATTGAAACCGAAAACAAATTTAGAATCAAAGCTTAATTCAGTTTCAATCACCGAAATGTGCATCGGAGCATGGACAACAAATATTTGGTTTTCCTATTCGCTCTCTAACTAGGTCCTTACCTTGAATCGTGCTTTGATGTTGGTAAACAAAAGTAGGGGAAAAGGGGTACAATATATGCTGAAAAAATATTTTCAGGAGTGAATCATGCCGTATGGTTTCCAAAAATAGAAATAGCTTTACTCCATAACGAAAGTTATTTTCTTGAAACTAGTTCTGATAAAATTGGATATAGAGAATATTACGAAATGAGTATGTGTGGGAGCAGTGGATGCTTAACTGAGTGCTACCTGGGGGGGCTGTATTGTCAGGAGTTCATTGTAGATTGACCTTCAAAAACCATTACGGTGGCGTTTTCTTTTTATTTAACATTGTCATAACCACCATGTATCGCGGGTGCATATACATAGGTAAGTAACCAGAAATTACACCCAACCCCAAATAGAAGAGGAAGAGAAATAAATGTAGGCCATACAAAAAACCGAAAAGTGCGCAAAACCGGATCCATCCACTAGTTCGCCACTATTCGGGACTTAACACAGTAGATATTAAAAATCGGTGCTCACTGTTTATAGTAATATTGAGAGCTTTCAATTCATCAAAGAGACATTTCAATTGGAGCATAGCAAAATCAACTATTAAAATAATTGCTCCTTATACAATTTTGCCGCTATTCATGAAAACAAGTCTTCATGCGTGAATAGCAACCCTCAAAGGTTAAATATTATGTTTCAAAATTAAGTGGGACCTGAGATTGACTGACTGAGGTTTGTGCAGAAAAACCGACACCGCTTCGAAGTGAGAAGAGTGGTCGCGAAAGACGGCGAGTCGTTACAATTAAGCCCCGCTAAATGAGCCCTATAAACGTTGGTGCTCGCCTTTACTCGGCTAATTAGGCGAGTGACATCGAGTGAAGGCAAGGCAAGGCAAATAGGCTGTCTACAAGTTGGCATTGACCTTCTTCTGACATGTGTTGCTGGCTTTTAAGTTTTATAATCAAACGCTTTCACATTCATGTTACAAAATATCGCATGCTAATTTTGTTGATATATTATTGATAGGCAAACAAATGGACTCACAGTTAACCTTACAATTGAAATGTAGTAGAATTAACTTAAATTTCGCTTATTTTTAACCAACTTCAAAAGAAGGAGAGGTACTCAATTCGACTATGTTTTTTTGTATGTATGTTGCGCGATAACTTTGCGAACCGATTTTGATGATTTTTATTTTTTTGGAAAGAGGGTGGTCCCATTTAAAATATTCCACTTCTAAGTGTGGCAAATTAGGCGATGAATGACTTTTGAGGTCAGTTTTTTAAAAACATCTCTGTTGTGTGCCGATAGAGTGTCAATGGCGGGATTATGAACGTTTGGTATTCTGCCAGAGCAATACAAAAACACTTGCCATAACAAGTGGCGCCTTGGCGGCAATTAAATACAACACTTATTAGCACACAATTAGTACACTTTATTTCACTGGTTAATTAGTTAACACGTAAAATTGATCACAAAATGTAGTAATTGCTTTGAAATATCGCACTACTAATACAAAAGTGTATTAAATAAAAAAGTGAATTTATTCAGAATAGCTCGAAAACTAATTACTCAGTTCCCGTGAAAGATTATTGTAATTTATATATAGGTTAAAATTTATTAGACATATAAACAACTCCTATTTGCCAATTAGAAGTATATTTGATAATAAAAGTAAAAAATAATTTCATATTTTTGAGTAAGGACTGTTTTATCCAGAACTAGCTCACAAAACGTTTGTCTCATTCTGGGTTAAGCACGGATTTATATATTTCATAAACTGGATCGCGCACTTTGATATGCCAATATTACAAATTTACACCTTATTGGGTTATGTTAAGGTTTATTTTAAGTAAAAGTAAAAAACCGAGTCACGTGAGATAGCTCGAAGTAGTGGTCTGCCCTTGTCTAACAAGTTGCCAACGCTAAATAAAGTCATCTCAGGTAGTGTCTAGTCTATTATCTTTTTTAAATTTTGGTTAAATAAAAATAGCTTAAAGGTAATATGCTTTTACTGTAATAATATTAAAAAAAAATATGTCAGGAATGAAACCTTATATTATGAAGTAGCATATCAAATAAGTATACTAATTTGTATTATGAAAATAATATTTAGTTTCGGTCATCTATACGCGGCCATATTTTCTGTAAAAATTAAAAAGTTAAAAACAATATCGCTGGCTGAAATATGAATGAACACCCTATTAGAAAGAGACGCATTACTACTTTGAAGCCTCTCACTCGACTCGTTTTATTAACTTAGTGCGTGGTCCAGTTTACAATACAAGTCCGCGGGGTTAAGCAGATATATTTTCATGGTTTCTTACAATGACAATGCTCATGACAATTTCATTGACGTGTAGAGAAACAAATTTTACGTTCAGAAATGGTATAATCTTGAATTTCACGTATTTTGAGTTACAACACTATTCTAATAGCAGTGCGATATATGTAATATTTGATACAACGTGGAAATTTTTAAGCAAACCGGTGGGAATCGAGTTATATGGACGCCTCGCCACTGTATTCTGCTAAAAGTTAAGAGCTTGTCATTGGCTAGCCACCGACCTACTATTCACCTGCCATTGCAATTTTTTGGTATATAGCGACTCGATTTGAAAGAAAGAAAGAAAGAAAGAAAAGCAATTTATTCAGCACAATACACGTGGAGTACAATATTAATAATTAGTATTAAAAGTGTATTATTGCACTGAAAAGGACCCAACTCAGCTAATACTGCGGCAGGGCCACAGCGCTGGTTTTCAGTGGACCCTTTTCGAAAATGCCGATTAAAGGAAATAAAAATATATGAATAAAATAAAAACAAAATGTGGACGCGAGTTAAATAAAAACTTAAACATGAAACAATATAATTAAATAGGAAACATAACACAAATTTCAACTAATGTCCCAACAAAGATTCACTCTGCTTTTTCTTTTTAATTTTGTATTTTGAGGCGCATCATACAAATAAAATTGTTCCAGACGTGTTTTGTAGATTTAGAATGTGATTGTTGTGATTTCACGTCGATATACTCAACTAATAATTAATTAACTATATAATTAATTTGATGATTAAATTACTGATTAAACGAGACAAAAATAAAGATGTGCATTTTAGCAGAGAACAAAAAAAAGAGAAAAAAAAACTAAAACAACCGACCTCAAAAGTACGTGGAATTACATATAACTACTAAGTTTTATTGAAATGGGTTACCGGAAAGTGCGCAAACCCGGATTCATCCCCTAGTTCGCCACTATACGGGACTTGACACAGGAGATAATAAAAATCGGTTCTGACTACTCAGAGTATATTGAGAAAAAAACGCCTTGAGTTGGAGATTAGCAAAATCAACCATTAAAATAATTGCTCCTTACAATCAAATTTAGGCGCTATTTATAAGTATCTTCATACGTGAGCCTTGGAGGTGGATGATTTTCTTCAAAATTAAATGGGACCACATGGAGGTACCCCCTTTCCAACAAAAAAGAATCATGAAAATTGGTTCACAAATACTGGAGTTATCGCATAACAAACATACAAAAAAAAAACATACAGTCGAATTGAGAACCTCCTCCTTTTTTTTAATATTTTCGCGCTAAGACGGCTTTGATATTTGAATATATTTGTCACTTATTCATTACGAAACTTGTACGTTAATTATAATAGTACTTTATACGATTGTTACATAATTAAAGGCTCTAATATACGAGCGAGGGTTTTAATGCCTAATTATGTACAGTTACGTGCACTGCTTTATCTACATATTATAAGCTTTCTGTGATGTGTTCAGGAACCGCATGTTACGACTGGCGAAATGGTGGCAAACAAAAACTTTTCTCACGCATGTCACACAACTGTAGATTTTATTTTTAATTCATAGACAAACTAGAATCGGCCCCAACTGTCATATCGTTCACGTAAATTGTGAAATTGTCAAAATTGTTTGCTATTGACATTTCATTTCGAATAAAACTTCATCTCGACTGATATTAGAATTGAGGTCCAATCAAATTGTTTTGTTTTTCAGATATGTTCGAAATTTGAATATAATAATAACATCGAATTCGATGTTAAATAAGAAGCAATAATAACATTTTCACAGGTAAGAAATTTGTTCTAACAAAACAGTTTACCTTTATGCTGGTCGTAATTTGCGGGTTTTGAACACATTATAGAGTGTTTATGATATGTGTGTAGATAAAACATTGTGGTATGTACGGCTGTTTATCATCATCTAAATGGAATAAAAATAGGAGTTTCTTTCATTTTCCGAAAGATGAAACGAAGTACCTAAGTCAAAAAAAAACTTACGTCTGAGACTAATTAAGTTCTTGCTTTCTTCATTTATTTAGTGCAGAGTAATTTATAACACAGATTTATTATATCAATATAATGAGACGCCATAACTTTGTAAGCTAGTAGACAAGAGTTCTCGAGTTGTATTGCCGATAAATATTGCGTAGTGAATATACCTAGGTAATGATAAACTTGGACACGTAATTTCAAATACCTTGGTTACTTTATTGAAAGTACCTATCCAAAATATCTAATAAATAACATTCGACTGTTGTAGGAAGTGTCCGGGGCATGGTTTTAGTAAAACAACATCGATCACTAGTGATTAGATGAATGAATGCCATCACCGCCGTTCCACTGACACTCTATTCAGACCATTGACTTACAATTATATGGACGTCGGGTCCGCGCTAAAAAGTGTCCGAACTTATAGGGCGTTAAAATCGTATACAGAGCGCCATTCACGCTTTAGTCTTCGTTTGTTCGACTGACAGCGAAGCAAGCAAAATTAGACAGTACTGCGATGACATTACAATTTAAATTCAACGTTTTAGCTTTTTCATATTCCTTTACATGTCACTACGTTTAAATAGGTTGACTTGGGACATTTTTTTCGTGGTTTTTGTATTAGACCCGTCGTCCATTTATTTGTAAGTCAATGATTCAGACTCAACTGCCATTGCAGCTATATTTTAACAGAATAACAAATATTTATCATAATTGCAATATTATCTCAGTGGAGTCGCAATGGAATTACAAGATAATTAGTTTTGAAGAAAATTAGTAGAATTGGGGCCCTGAAAGCGATAGTTGATAGGCCTGATTGCCTGATAATGTGCAGACTCGCACAGAGGCTAATTTCATTATTAGTTATTAAGTACATATAATTTTATCAGCCCTTACTCTTAAAAAAAAAATAATGAAAGCGGAAAGCAGTAATGCCTACATTATTTTAGTAGCTGTCGAGCTCGTTGTGACACATCCTTTTGTACCTGTCACAGTGGTATTTACATAGCTGCCTTAATCTCGCAAATCTACATATTTCTGGGTTCTTTGTCTCAAATTTTCATTGACTTACAAATAAATGGACGACGGGTCTAATACAAAAAACCACGACAAAAATGTTCCAAATCAACCTATTTAAACGTAGTGACATGTAAAGGAATATGAAAAAGCGAAAACGTTGAATTTCAATTGTAATGTCATCGCAGTACTGTCTAATTTTGCTTGCTTCGCTGTCAGTCGAACAAACGAAGACTAAAGCGTGAATGACACTCTGTATACGATTTTAACGCCCTATAAGTTCGGACACTTTTTAGCGCGGACCCGACGTCCATATAATTGTAAGTCAATGCAAATTTTGGTAGAAATAGACTTTTGTTCTGGAATATAATGTTCCCTTTTAAATAAACAGAAACCCGATACGTTGGTTTCGTTAAATCCGGAAAACTATGTTTCATTTCTTATGTGTAACAATCGTGAAAAACTAAGAACACTACAGAAACCCGAAAATTTGTACGTTTTGCGTTTGGAGTTATTAGATCTCGGATTACTAAACCGAGATAATCCTAAACCACGTAATATATAATATATATTACGAGATTATTACCTGCCGCTGAAATACCGGAATGATTGTATTGCATTTGATTTTAGTAGCAGTAGAAGTCCTTGTGTAAGAGTTCGTCTAGGGAAGTGCTGCCAATTTACCTATTTCTGCCGCCAAGCAGTAATGTGAGCATCCGGTTCAGAAGGATAAGGGTGCTGGTGAAATTACAGGCACATGGGACTTGTTAAATTATGTCTCATGGTGACGGACTCAGTGGCAGTGCCCATACATACCTTACGGACTAACATACACAATAATACAATAAAATACTATTTCTAACTAATCTACACGAATTGCACTTGTTGGCGACGTGTGGCGCAATCTGGTGTCAGGTAACCGGCCGCGGAATCGCCGATATATGACACCCTTCGGCCAAAGTTCTTCCTTCATGAAGGCCGATAGATGTCCGGTCAGCACTCTCGCCACAAACGAATTAAACTTTACGTTGTGGCGGGACTCCAACCGCTCGGCCCTCGGGGTGTGTTTGGCTTTATGTCTGATACACTCCACTATCTCCTCAGACTTCGTGGAGTAATGCAGTCGTGACAAGTACAGCAACATCGTTGGTATTGCCGAACGCAGCCGAAAGTTCGGTCCTGTCGGTGCTGTGCCACACTGGTTACGGCTGGTGGGCTTCCTCTTCCTCTTCACCACCTTTGTGAAGCCGTCCTCATCGCACCTGTCCGTCTGCCTCTGTGGTTTTGTAACTTCAGATACAGGCTCACGGGGATTGTTTTTGTTCTTAGTCGATTGCCGCCGCTCGAGTTTCGAACTGGTACAAGCGGCTACAGTAGCGAATGCACGTGCAGGGGCTGCCAGGCCAGATCAGGCTTGACTTCATGGAAGTAACATCCTTCAGCAGCCTGGTGACATCGAAGTGGTCGCACGTGATTGGAGGCAGCTTGTGCAGCTCCTTCGCCACGAAGTAGACGCGTCGTCCGGGTCAGTCAACTTCAGGAGTGTGATAATATCCTTGAGATTCTTCACGTCTCCATCCCTCCGGCGAGGTGGCATCTTCTCAGCTTTGCTGAGGCTCTGGAACAGCAGCATTTAAAGCTCTGAATGGCACTGCTACTGTTATAGACTAGGCGCACGACTTGTTCGTCCAGTCACTTGGTATTATATATAAAAAAAATGGCGGCAGAAATAGGTACGGTGGCAGTACTTTCCTGGACGAGCTCTTTCACAAGGAGCTCTACTGCTACAAAATATTCATCAAACATTGGTAAAAACCATCCCTGTTACTACCTTATTGCCTTGACATTAAAAAGCCGTTTTGAGGTGTGTTCATCCGTTTGGGACCTACAGGTAGGCACACAGGCAAAGTTTTTAAACTTATAACTATTTTTGCAACCGGGGTAAGTAACAATTGAATTGCATATTCAAATATCGTTTGGTCAGCGTTCAAGTGAAACATTCAAATCCATCCATATCCATTATGACTCTGAGCCCCAGTCTGCACATAAATATTCCGATACCCGGGTTATCAATTGTAATTCACGGCAGGCCCTGGTGCGATGCGAAGCATTATTGCGATGACATACCATTTGATTCTTGCTGTATATGAAATATGGGATAGCCGTCTGAGATCGTGCGGCTGGCGGTATATTTAATAATATGGATACAGGAAGTCTACCACGAAATACGGTACTACGTGATTGCGTCAGCAAAGAATCTCAAACTTTTTTTTTACATCAATTGACGCGACGGGACATACAAGTCATGCGGCTGATGGTAAGCTGCACGCCTGTTCATAACAGTAACAGTGCCACTCAGAGCTTTAAATTGCAAAGATCTGAGGGGCACTACCACTGCGCTCGTCACACTGAGACATAACTTGACAAGTCCCATGTGCCTGTAATTTCACCAGCACCCTTACCCTTCAAAACCGGAACACAGTAATGCTGACATTACTGCTTTGAGGTAGAAATAGGTAAGGTGGCAGTACTACCCTGGACGAACTCTTTCACAAAGACTTTTACTGCTACTAAATACGCACGAAATGCCAGTTTTATGATGAAAGTAATGTCAAAATTCGATAGGATACCTCCAACAAATGACTACACTAGTTTGTTTTATTTGTTAATACAAAGATAGAACACTTAGAAGAAATTCCTTCGATCCGGCCGAATTCGAACCGAAGTCTTCTAGCAAACCGTGGCAGACGCCAAATACCAACTAAGCCACGGAACGAACCAATAATAATTATAACAAACTAGTGGAGTAATTTTACAAAAAAGTATTTTATTTTTTTAATAACAACAAAGTGCAACATAACGATATTTACCATGGCGTTACATTAATTTAGAAACATAACAACCAAATTTGAACATCAATTCAATACAAATTTAATTATAATTAATAACGACATCTCTAGCCAGGGCTGGTAGCTGTAAAGTTACCTAACTGGGTGGAAATACTTTAATAGATGTCTCATAGATGCCGCTACGGCTAAAAAGTCGTTGAAAACCAAATACATTTTCTCTTGTTTTTGTAAACAGCCATATTTATTTACTAGTCTACCTAGTAGTTCACCTATCTATTATGCTCCTCTAATTTTGTGAATTATAAAGAAACAAAAAACAAAATTAGAAAAAAGAAAAACAAAATAAAAACAGACAAGTTCCAAAAAATAAGTTGTTGTAGTGTTCAATGGAGGTTATCGATTTGACGTTTCGGAGTAAGGACTTATGTCAAATCAAGATCTTTTCTTTCGTGGTCGCCCGGTCCGATAACTGAAATGATGATCGTTGCTTAGTATTTCGTATCACCCCCCCGTTCACACGGCATTGTACTGCACGTTTTTTTGCGGTATAAATCTTACTGAAGAAACAGGGCTGCATACATTAGATGTAGAACCGTTCACACGGTGTTTGTCCTGCAAAAAACGCAAAGTGCTCTATACGTTTATCGAATATGCAACGCACTTGTCAAGCAAATTGAATGAACTTGAACGTATTCGGTGTGCAGTGGTGTATAGTATCTCTTTCAAACGGCATGAAGTCATACGTTTTTATTATCGAATAGTTACCGAACAAGCGGCGTCTATTGAAGTATCTTTTGGAAGGACGCATAATTTTATTAAATACATAATCTCAGTACAGAGTACTAAAAAACCGACCTCAAAAGTACGTGGAATTACGTCTATTTGCCAAGTTTTATTGAAATATCCCCTAGTTCGCCACTGTATAGTGGACTTGACATAGGAGATAATAAAAATCGGTTCTCACTACTCAAAGTATAATGAGAGAGAAAAACGCCTTGAATTGGAGAATAGCAGAATCAACCATTAAAGTAATTGCTCCTTAAGTAAAATTCAGGCGCTATTTATAAAATTGAGACCCTGCTCCTTTTTTTGAAGTCGGTTAAAAATGACCGGCGAATCTTCTGTGGGTTAGTGGAACAAAGGCCAGTTTTGTGGGACAAAACTATGGAATTGTATAACGCGATTGTGAAATGTATAAAAACTTGGCGTCTTCTACGGCAATATAAAAGTACAACAAAGCGATAGGTTACCGTCCGTGATGGAGCTATCACGGACGGTAACCTATCACAAAAAAAAAAATTTTTTGTCCGTAATAGCGTTTGTTCGAATTACACCGAAAACCGAATTATAACGAAACAGTTGTTCTTTCAGGATATGTTGAATGTTTATCGCAAAGACTCGATTAGGTTCGGTTAGGTTAGGTTAAGTTAGGTTTAAAAGAAAGAAAACAACAAGGACAATGCCGTGTGAACTAAGGCTTAGACCTTCAGTTTCTATCGACCGTAATGCACGCGGCACAAAAACTCGAGTGGATAAAATACAGCGGGTATTTTCATATTTCGTAGTTTCATGGTGACTCAAATTACTTATTTATTTATTTGTTTACGTCAAGCAACTATGACCCATATAATAATATGATAGCTTCTGTTACCCAGTTGCCAATCACATTCCTTTTAAATGGAATCTTAACCATCGATGGTGAAAAGAATATAATATATAGAAAGCTTCTATTATGTTGTTAGGTTTCCAACTAATCGATCAATCATAGCACAATCCAACTCGATATCGGAACTTCTAAAGAACATGACGGCGAACCATCTGTGTTCAATGTCGGCTGATAAGCTAGTGCGGGCCCAATAGTAAAAATATCGATAATTCATCATGTAACATGATTTTTGCTTCAAGGTTATCATTTTCTAGTTAGTTCTAATATAAAAACATGAAATAAACCTTGTTTCCCTGCAAAAACTTTGCTTTTTGTGAACAGGACAACGAAACGTACAAATTTTCGGGTTTCTCTTTATTTAAAGACAAAAAGGGAACATTATTTTTTAATTTTTTATGACATTATATTTCAAATCAATAGTGGTTGGTGTGTTTCAACTATAATTCTACAAATTGATGATAAAGAACCTAGAAATGGGTAAATTTGCAAGAATAAGTAAATAAATAAATAAATAAATAAAATCTGCTTTATTTGGCGTGTAAAATACGTAAATTTCAAACATATTATATAAAATAAAATGAAATAAAAAGACTTTACTCTTCAACACTACAACGATACACAAAAATCTTAAAATAGAGGCTTAATATATAAATCTGTGTTGAAGAAAAGGTAACACCCTCAGCAATTTGCTGATTTTCAGGTTTAACCTTGTGTATGATGTAAAACTACAAGTAAATTCGTCGCTGTAGACACCGCAGTATACATTTTCTAATTAAATATATAATTAATTCACTCACCAGAATTGTACACTGTTATATATACTACAGAAATTACAGTTAAAATTTTGACCACACAGCAAAACGTGTAAAAAGCATTTTACTACTTATAGAATAGAACAGGTACAGAATGAAATACTAAAATATATACTAACATTTACTATACAGAATACAGAAGGATTCATTAAAGTATGTGCTACTTAAGTCAACACTGTTTAAAGGACATAGCGGCTCACGTGGCAATGACACAGCAGATGGACTGGCTAGAAAAGGTTCGGAGACAGACGCTGTAGGATCAGAACCCATTGGGTCACTCCCAATAATGGTCAAGAACAACCGTATTCAAAGGAACAAAAACTTCTGCCTCCATAGTGTGCAGCCTCGATAAAGCTATTATATCCACATATAACTGTCAAATTCGAGTAATAAACCGGCATTTTAAAATTTTATCTCAATAGTGAATATGGTGAGCACCGTGACGTCACATTTTTATGTCATCGCGAGCGCAGGTGATCAATGACTGCAAAAGATTAACACAGTGCCAAACACAGCTGATTTTAAAACATTTGCACAGTAATTTTATCAACGTTAAAATTGAGCGCGACAAACGAGATGAAAAGACATTTTTTATTTCATGGTTTTCGCGGCGATGATTAAACAACAAAGATAGCCATATACGCAATTTTATATCGTTGTCCTTGTTCTTCAAAATGTTTAGTTCATTACCAAATAAATAAACTTAGATAAATCAACTGAAATAAATATTGCCACGGAGAGGTTTATCACATATATACTGGCATGGTACGCCCAGTGGACAAGCCATGTGGTTTATCCTGAAACTCTAACTGCCGTCCTAACAGGTCATAGTCCAAATAATAAACCATTTATTAATTTACCTATTAAAGTCTCGTAGCCCAAACACGGTACCTTACTTTAGGAACCCACATTATGCAACGATTGCATAAAATACTGTTTTCATCCCACTTGCTCGTAAATGGTATGATTGCATGGTGGCTAACTTGTGTATAATGCCCCAAATAAAACCCACGGGCCATTCTTCGTTCCATTACAGCCATGTTCAGTAAGGAGTTTTTTTAATTTGTAGCACGATATATTTCCTTATATAGGAGGTTCAAGTTCAAGCAAGGACTAAGTACTTAAGTTCAAAATTAAAACATTCGCTTAAAATATTATCAAAATAGAAATTTTATTGCAATCCAGGCACATTCTACTAAAATAAGTACTTATTTACTATTAATAATGGATTTAAATATTTTTGTTTATAAAAAATTTTAACCGACTTCAAAAAAAGGAGGAGGTTCTCAATTCGACTGTGTTTTTTTTCTTTGTATGTATGTTACGCGATAAGTACGTTATTTGTGAACCGATTTTCATGATTCTTTTTTTGTTGGAAAGAGGGTACCTCCATAGCCATAGTGGTCCCATTTAATTTTGAAGAAAATCATCCATCTCTAATGGTGGCTGTCCACGCATGAAGATTCATTTTTATAAATAGCGCCTAAATTTTATTATAAGGAGCAATTATTTTAATGGTTGATTTTGCAATTCTCCAATTCGAGGCGTTTTTCTCTCTCAATATACTTTAAGCAGTGAGAACCGATTATTATTATCTCCTATGTCAAGTCCTGTATAGTGGCGAACTAGGGGATATTTCAATAAAACTTAGCAAATAGACGTAATTCCACGTACTTTTGAGGTCGTTTTTTTAGTACTCTGTACTGAGATTATACAACATTTTAGTTCGAGTTGTATTATCTATGGAAGAATTAAAAAAAAACAAAAATCCCGCCATTTGTCAAATCCATAATTGTA
>NW_020653770.1:2784810-2829756 GCF_003589595.1 Hyposmocoma kahamanoa
GGTATAGTTGTGTCATTCTTTCGTGCAAATTCTCTAAAATCTTAGAAAAATGCCTTATTGTGCTGTTTTGGAGTGCAAAAGTGATAGATATTACCCGTGGTGGTATTTCATATCATCGGAAAATCTTATCTTAATAAATTTAAAAAAAAACGAATGTAAAGCTTATTGAAATCGTCGTTCAGCAATTAACCGCTAGATGGCAGCACATTGATTGACATTTCAATATTATATCAAAACGTTGTAACTTGCAATAAAAATAAAAAAAAAATTTAAAAATTCAAAATTAATCTTTTAGGCCTTGGGAGAGGCGAGAGTTTAAAATAAATACGATAATAATAATAATAAAGAACTTTATTTATCTACATTTACAAAACAATTTAGTCGTAAATAACATCACTTATAGATACTGTGTAGATAAAAAGGGAGTCTCAGCTTAAGCTGTTTTTCAGACCCTACCTTTTTGAAACCCGCTTCATTTTAATCATAGTATTTGTCTGACGCGTCTCGAGTAGCTCCAAAAGATATCACAAAATAATAAATATATACATATATACTCACTTAAAGTTATAATAAATCTATTGTCCTTATAGTACCTGAGATAGATAAAATATTCCACCTAAAAATACTCAAATTTGGGGTTTAGGTAGAGATGAACAGCACCCACACGTAAAAATATAATTACAAACTCCAATTACTTTTTGATCTTTACCTCGAAAGTAACCAAAGCTTGCACTTTCTGTACAATAATAGGTATTGATGGTATTGAATTTTCCACGATATGCCAACAGGGTAAAGTTTAAATGATATTAACAATCCAGAATTTCAAATGTTTCAAATTAAAAATGTGCGAGTTTTGGCGTCATCGGTTATCATAGCAATCGAGGCTTAAGTTTTGTTGTCTAATTGTATTTTTTCCTCCGTGTATGGCACCCTTATGGCGAGGTCTTTAAACGAGATCTTATATTTTAGGAGGTGAGGTGAGTGTGGGAGGCCGCCCCTCAATCTGCACGTTTAAAATTAATATGAACAAAATAAGAAAATGCGGAGAAAATTTCACACAGATCAGAGTTGACAAGCGTTCGATGGCGGCTGACGGACATGGGCAGCGCGGAGTGTCTTTAAACCGTTGGGCAATTATCAACTTTCGAGATAAATGTGAATTTAATATCTATAGGGGCTTTAGCAAGTTCTCTGTAGAACTTAAAGAAAAATGTCTCCATATAAAAATTATGTTTTCTGTGGCTGTTTGTAAAGCAATCTCGGGACGTGAGACGTGAGACGTTGCGCAATTGCTGTTTATGTATTTGTGTATATTTGTTATTGTGCAATTTAAATTTATTATTATTGTTCTTGTTCTTATTCAAGTTGATTATTTTAATGTGTAAATGTTGTATGTCAAATTTAATTTATTTACTGTCTGATTGTGTTAGTATTTATTTAATTGCATTTTGTTTTATTGTGGTGTTCTATTTCTATGACAGGCCATGGTAGAATATCAGCGAGGGTTATGTAATTAGTATAGTCCTCAAATGCTGAGTCATGGACCTTTTTGACAACTCGTTTTTGTTTCCTTATTAGTTTTAATTTTTTTTCTATTGTTTTTTTTATTATTTATGCACGAATTATTTAACATTTTATAATTGTTTGCATTTTATAATGTATTTTGTATGTCAAATAAATACGATTTTAGCCTGTTTTCGGGATTTTGCGAGTATATGATCGGGTAAAGTACATCCTAGCGTGTAACGAATAAGCACATCTTTAGACGGTATCCATAGGTGTATCGTATACTTTAATATGACCGTTATTTAATAGTAAATACTTAACCGTTTGATCTAGCAAAACAGTTTCTCTCTCTTCTCATCTGGAGACTCGCATTAAGATCATCAGCGGCCAAAAAATGGAATCAGTTCATTCAACACTGAAACATTCGTAAAAATGAGCTTATATGTAACAGCGCGACCTTCCACAACGGCAATGATGAAAACCAAAGCTAATATCCATTCGATCGACCGTGAAAAGTTACATCCAATAACGTCGCCAATTTCTATACTTTGTGCTTTTAATAATCTGTGATAAATATATTACGTAGACGGTTATCTTTTCATTTAGCTGATTGCGCTTGGCGGCGTGTCCCAACTTCATTAATATGATAAGTTTTGGACACTTGACCCGAGCATTCGTGCTTGGATACGTTTTTGAGATATGATAATGTGTGTACACCACACCTTGGTGTAATAAGACCACAATTGCAAAATTACAACTTTTCAGGTTTAATGGACTATCTACACAAGGGCCGGACACGGGCATAACAATGCTGGAAAAAATCCAGGTTTAATTCGCACGTTACCTTTATAAACGACTCTATGGGTATTATCCGTTTACGTATCCGTCTCTCTTTGTTAATGGCATGGTGGGACTGGATACACTTGTAGAAGAAAGGAAATGCTGCTGATACGTAATATCCGGTTGCTGACGAATCAGGTACACACAACCCGGATGCGCTGGCGCACTTAGGCCTGGGTGCGCGTGCTCGCAGGCCGCATCGGCTCTATGAATTGTTTTGTGTCTATATCTGATCTTTGATGTTGGTTTGAACGACTTCTGCCATCTGTAGCGAAATCTATGAAAGTTTTTCTTCATTCAGCCAGGCACGTTTACAGCTACCAGGGACTATCTAGAGATGTCGCAATATTTGTCATATTATTTAGTTATTTAATTGAACATCACGATATTTTATTACCTCAACATTCAATTATTTTTTATGAATGATCGTCCGTGTTTGTTTTGAAGAAAGGGCAAAGCGCCATTTTGAAAATTTTTTCAGGGGAGCATATTTTAGTTTTTCTATCGACTGTTTTAAAATATTTACGTCTTGTTTTAAATTCAATTTTATAACTTAAACTCAATTAAAACGAACGAAAAATTTTAAAACAGGACGTCAATATTTTAAAACAGGATGCGGACAGCTAGAGTGAGCAGAGGTGCCACTTGCGCTCCCGAGCCACTCGCTAGTCCCGAACCTTTTTTTTACGTCACTGTTCACCGCGTCTATTGTCCCTAATCGCGCGGGTTGTCTTACCGACTGTCAACTATTACGAATCTAGAATTACTCAAAACCAACACTCTAAAAACAAAATCTAAAAGTATCGGTTATCATTACAAGTGCTTTTTCAAATAGTGTAAATAAAAGTTCATCAAACTAATTACTCAAAAATAACATCTCGAAACCAAAATATAGAAGTGTCGGTTACTAGTAAACTGCAATAAACTTTATATAAGTTGTGTAATCGTGGTTCGAAAAGTGCAGTGCAAATCTCATTTACAATCAAACCTACATAGAGATCGAAACATTCAAAACAAAAGGGTCGGCGACGAGCGAGCCTGCAACCTGCACATAACACACACGCGAGATCACAAAACCCGGTGAGAGACAGCCAAATCTTTTCTTTAAACTAACTGCAGGAACGATAGAATCAATGGTTACTAGTTAATTCTCCGACGCTTTCCTAAATCCACTACTTTTTTTATCAGAGACGTTGTTCAAATGCGTTAAACGACGATTTCTATAAACTAAGTTATGTGCTACCCCATACGTTTCGGAACCAGTCCGTTATAATCACACGCCAACCATTTGGAAAATTAAACGAGACTGTCTAGGTATTAAAAAAGTACAGTAAAGCTGATAATACACACTCTGCCCCCCTATATCGGTTTTTCATGCAAACTGTCAAAGTAACCATATTCCCCTTATAAAAATAAAGCTAGACATCTAAAACATCCAATAAAAAATCTTTAAAAACAAAACACATAAAGATAAAGAAATAAATATTCCATCTCAATATTCACAACGGGTAAACCCAAATTCCAAAAACTAAAATGAAGTTCTACACGTGCACAGCTGCATCACAAACAAATTATCCAAAAGAACTGACAACAGTAACACAACACAAGTGATGCAATTTACCCTTAAGGTCCTCAGAAGAATAGCCGGATGACATAGGATGCAGATTTATCCAAACTACAGGCCCTCTGAATAACGAAAGGAAAGCGAGTAAAACAGGGGTGCCCACTCTCGCCACGATTGTTCACTCTGATAATGGACGACCTAATGAGAACTCTTGAGGAAGAAAGAGAGTTCCTTCAACTTGACCCAAATAAGAAAATCTCCTTAGCGGTGGTACTATCATTCGCAGACATAATGCCCATGATATCCAACTCACTAAGCAAACTAGATATCATTGACAGAACCCGCCACCTTTTCTGCACAATAGGACCCAAAACAAACACCAAAACAACAAAAGTTCTCCTATGCAACCCAACTCAAGTTGGAACACAAAGAACGCCCGATTCTTAGACAGAACTAACATGCCAGTAACAAAATAAATTAACTATTTAGGCACGTACATAAACTCTACTCACAGCCGCAAAACTACAGCACACACAAGATGTAAAAAGCTATCAAGAACGCAAAAATAATAGCTCATTTCGTAATGCTATCAAAACTCGAATAGCAAACAGCTCGCTTAATATACACGATGGTCATTGAACCTACAATGACTTACGGCCTTACAGCAGCTGCGCTAATAAAAGCCAATAGAGCGAAAAGCTGAGAAGGTACGAAAGGTTAATACTTAGAAGTATAATTAACTGCGCAGTATCACAACCAAAAGAAAGAAAAATACACGATGTATTGGAGGGAAAGACAGCAAACGAATAAAATATCTGAGGCTTTGCTACTTCGGCCACGTCGACAGAACAAAACACCCACACGTTTTACATGCAGCACGAATACAAAGAGCACCACAACTCTTAATAGGAAGACCCGTATTTACCTGCAACGAGTCCATAAAACGTAACATGGAATACTATCAACGTATCGAAGGTGACTGGACAGAACTAACTAAAGATAAGAATAAATTTAGGCAAGAAGTTGAAGAAATACATAAAATTCCGAAAACCGACACCGAATCAGCAGGGGAAAGAAATGATACAACTTGAGGTCTATGGACAAGAACACATCCTCACCCAGGAGAATCCACTAAGGAAACACGAAGCCTAACACCATCAACGCTCATTCCTAACAACACTACTTAATCACCTATCCAAATTCTGTCACGCGCTGCATAGCCGGCAGGAATCTGGCCACCGGTTGCGGCTGGTTGGTCTTCCCCTGCACAATTCCGGGCATTTCACTCCCTGAAACTGTGCCCCCTGGTATATCCCGCTTGTCCGGGTTAGATTTACTCTGGCTGGGTGTGGTGCCAATGGGCAATGAGCAATGAGGACGTCAATATTTTGAAACAGTAATTAAAACCTAAAACATGCTCCCTGAAAAAATTTTTGAAACGGCGCTTTTTCTCTTCTTACAAAACACCGACGAAATTGCTCTACTAGTTTGTTATAATTAATAATACAAAAAAGATCGAGATAGAGAAAAAATCATTTGATTTTATTTTTGTTTTTATTTATGAGGCGACGTTTGCCCTTAACCACACAAGAAGAAAGATGTGGACGAGAGTGTACTATTTCTAAATGATGCCAATTAACTTTGATTTAGTCTGTACCTTTCCGAGAAAATTCCTTTCTTTTTTCATAATCCCCGACGTGATCCCGGCAGAACAATGCTTTCCGGTGAATAAAACCACAAACAACACGGTCGTAAAACTCCCATACTATCAGGGCCAATTAGGTAACTTCGTTGAAGCCAAATATTTATCGATTGAACATTGAATCAATTGAATTAGTTTTGCGGAAATCAGCGGTAATGAAGACATCTACATAATTTTACAGCAAATTCCGTTAATTGATTTTGGTACCTATACGTTGACAACAAACAATATGTCCCAAATGATGACACGCTAATTCGATCACCCGATCCGACCGACATTCGGTGACCCGATCGTAATAAAACATAATGTACAGATATTTAAATATGTCAAAGTTAAAGTGTTTATTGTTGAAATGTGTTACACAGTGTTTAAAATTGAAATAAAAAATTACAAATTACACCCAAATTCATGAGAGTAATAAATGTACGCCATACAAATATTTCTCCCAGCCCGGGAATCGAACCTGGGACCTCTGCGTGGCAGTCTGCCATGGTAGCCATTCGGCCACGGAGGCAGATAATAGTTTCAACATGACTCAGTTAGGGCGTCGCAAACAACAATATTATGAATTTGACTTAGACATAAAAAGAAAATTATTTAACATAGAATACGTATAAAATTAGTAAATTTAAAATCTAATAATAAAGATAAGCATTACAATTTATTAAAATTCCGTCAATATGAAAGCCGACATGTGTGCTGCTGAGCTCCTCTATTAGCCCGTTTAGGTATAAGTTGAATAGCATCGGTGAGATCAGTCCCCCCTGTCTTACCCCACACTGCAAACGATACTGCTCTTAATATGTCCCCGCCCATCTCATAACATTGACCTGGCTTTGATACCAGAATTTAAAGATATTAATTAAATTTTTATTGAATTGATATTCAATTATTTTTTGTGAAATTACTCCACTAGTTTGTTATAATTATTAATACAAAGATCGAACACTCAGAAAAAATTCCTTCGATCCGGTCGGATTCGAACCGACGTCTTCTTGCATACCGTGCCAGACGCTATACCAACTAAGCCACGGAACGAACCAACGCACCTCACGAATTCTTCTATGTGCTTGCGTCGTGTCTTTGTACTTGGTCTTTCAACGACTTTTTAGTCGTAGCGCCATCTATGAGAAATCTTTGACAGATTTATCACCCAGCTAGTACCTTTACAGCGGGTGTTCGATCTTTGTATTAATAATTTTAAAGATATTATTAAATTCTGTAGGCATATTCGTGCCTTTAAGTTTATCCCACAAAATATCATAATACACCAAGTCAAATGCTTTGGACAGGTCTAGGTAACACGCATATACCTGTGTATGGCGGTTCGTGTAGTATTTGGCAGTCTGCTTTATGGCCAAGATGGCACTTTCAGTTGATAAGCCAGGCTTAAAACTAAACTGGTTATCCGCTCACGCGATACATGCAGCCGTAGACGCATACCACACCTAGAGGTGCCGGTGTTGATTTTATACCGATTTATCGGATATCGAAGTTATAACAGGTAAAAGAACTAATATTAATTGCAATTTCGGTAACTACTCCAGCAAACCATAAAGTTTTTAATGCCTGGGTCTGTCATTTAAAAAAAAAAACAACTTCAAAAATACGTCACGACAATCGTGTGTGTTATTGTTTGGGCTGGTAATTTCGGTGTTTATTTATTGAAAACATACCGTAAGTAGGGTTTTTTAAGTTTACCCTGAATATAAATGTTTATAAACTATACTTTAAGGAGTAATTTCATGGTAAACGTTAGAACCACTCAAACGGAATATTATCATATTTATCCAAGTACACCAAAAATTTCATTAGTGCTTTTTAAGTGCAGGATTTGCGGTGTATTACTGCATTTTATTTGAGATGTTTTTGTTGGTAGTACGGAGGGTATTTATTTAGCAATGCAGAATAATAATTTTTATTTATAAAAACTTGTATTTGCGAAATAATTTACGAAACCAAAAAGCCGCCATTTTGCGGTAGGAGGAGCGTGAGCGGTTATCGTGCAATTTTATAAATTGAGCAATCTGGGTATTAAGCAGACCATCAAGCAACCTGGCAATATTCCGAGAGAGATCAGCTTAAAGTTGTCTTTATTGCCAATATCTCCTGTTTTATTTTTGACAATTGCCACCACTACTGTCTTCATCATGTCAGCCGGTAAGTATGAGTGTCTTATACAGAACGTATAGACCATCGCCAGGACTCTTGGTAAGTGATGTTGAAGGTGCTCAATGCTGAGACCATTATTTTCCCCCTGACATTGATTTGATAGCTTATAAAACGTATTGAGCTGTAAATCTAGTACTACATTCCTGGCCACAGAGCCCATAATCGCTCACCCCCATCGATTGCGCCGTCCCAATGGTGATTTTACAGAAAAATTACTCATAAACATGTTCACTAAGCATTTTTGGTCGCACAATTTACACTCACAGGGAGGCCCGGCTTACTATTGAATTTATTTGTAGCTTTCCAAAAACTCTTAAAGTAACGCTTAGAATGGTGAGCTGCGATAATGTCCAATTTAATTTGCTCTTCATGTTTTTGACACCATCTTAAACGAGACTTAAAGATTCTTTAACTGTCACGCATTTCATCGTAAACTTGTCCTGTTCTGAGCCTCTCTGTGAGCTTTACTTACATGTCGATTCTAAACCGCTACTGGTTTGCGTTTTTTTTACCCGGTTACTATCTCGCCTAATTGTAGCAGCCTCCAGTAAGGCTTTCTTATAAATTTTATTTATAATTATCCTATGGCCACTGTCGTTACACATACGATCACCACATTGTTGCAACTGTACAGGAAAATCATATAGGTGTGGCACCGTCGTTTTGCGCGACGATTTCACCAACGTCAAATTCAAATTCAAATTCAAATTCAAAATAATCTTTATTTCATAGGTAAGCATTATTACACTTGAAATCGTCACAATGGTTAAACTCTACCGCTCATTCGTAAGGCAGATTTCCCTGAGAAGAATGAGCAAGAAACTCTAGGGGTTGCTCTTTGTAAATAACATTTACAATATGTTTTTTTTATTTGAAACATCAGAGATCGAGACTACCTCCATGAGCTAAACGGGTTACTACCACGGATTTTTGTCATCCAAGTACGCAGAAGTTGTATAATAACCTTTAGTATAAAGTTTTTGTTTCACTATAGTTTTAAACCTCGTGAAAGGCAAATTTTGTATATCAACCGGAATGTTGTTATAGAAGCGTATACATTGCCCCTTAAATGATTTTTTGACTTTGTGAAGACGACTATCAAGAAAAGCTAGTTTAATTCTATTCCTCGTATTAATGTTATGTCTGTCACTATTTTTCATAAAAAAATTACTATTCCTTTTAACATAAATTACATTTTCATAAATGTACTGTGAGGCTAGTGTAAGAATGTTAATTTCCTTAAACTTATCTCTCAAAGATACTTTCGTCAGGGTTGAATTACTAATATAATAAGGACTCAGTGCGATCGTGAGATAAATTGCCGGTTATTAAAATGCTTTAGCGGTTATTTATTTAAGGCTCATATTATTTTATTTCTTTTAGAAATATTTTATGAAATTTTATTTAGCGTGAAATAAAAGATAAAATTGTTTATTAGAAGAAAGCTAGGCATCGTTTTCGTTCAGTAACATCCACTTTTGACCGGTGTCAACGTCAACTTGCTATGCTAAATATGGATTTTATTGGGCCGTGTCATTTGTCCGCGTGACAAAAACCGTCCACACTAGTGTTCTTGATCTGAAGACGAATAAGATGCAGGTAAAGCTTCTAACTAGATGAAGTAACTCATGAGAGTGTACATCCAAAAACTAAACTAACGGTTTCGGATTGGTGTTATTTGTCTTTGTTATTAAATTATTAAAACAAAGATCAATCACAAAGAAATATTTTTCACTGGACATGAACCTGCATCTATGCCATACCAGGGCGTCCTGTCAAATAGAAGCAATTTTCCTTTTGTGATTGATCTTGGTAATAACAATTAGTTACTGTTGCGATCATCATCAAACTCAAGAGTTCTTGTCGGTGGAGCACTTTCCGATTATCTCTCCTATAAGCTAGCTCCTTGACCTCTTTATATGACCTCTTTATTCATTTAAATAATTAAAAATATTTCCGATAATTACAATCCATATTTCAAATTATATTTAAAACAGTCAGTCAGTCGAACCTGTCCGCTATTATGGATAGGACTTTGTTCGGGCTGGCCCGTACCCTGCTCACCAGTGCCGAAGAGCGTTTGCGCATGATTGTGTAGAAGCAGTCGACTTGCGCCGTTGCGAACATGCCCGAGGCGCTGCGCTGCAGTACCGGGTCAGCCCTATCAACACCCTAAGCTTTTGAAAATTCTTCTCCCACAGACTATACGTGTAGAAGGACGTGCAGAAAGCCCTGAAAAGTGTAACAGTGTATTTGATCTACGTAGCTGCGCCTAGGTCAACCTCTTCCCCTCTTTGATTTCTCCTAAATCGTCGTATCAAACGTCCAGTCATTTTCCCGCGTCCATTCTCTATAGTATTCAAGATCGTTCTCTTCTCGTTTACCATTCTCAATACTTCCTCATTGGTTTTCTTATCCTTCCAACTTATGCCCTGTTATACTATTGTGATTTATATTAAATTCAAATTCATTTATTGTTTTATGATATACAAGATATAAAGGCATTGTGGCACATAAAGTTTTTACGGTTGCCCGTTCTTCGGCTGGACTACCGTAGCGCATTACGAAATGAGTAATAGCCAGTGGCGAGACTACTAGATCCATTTCGGGATTAAATTCTATTGGGGAAACGTAATCTAATCCGTTTTTCCACAAATATCGATAACATATTAGAGTCGACGCAAACTCAAATGGCTTTGGGTGATTTCGTATAACAGTGAAACTGTTGAATCAATTACTATGGAAACAATCTCAGTACAGAGTGCTAATAAACCGACCTCAAAATGTCGTGGAATTACATCTATTTGCCAAGTTTTATTTAGATCGGTTTACCGGAAAGTGAGAGAAACCGAATTCTTCCCCTAGTTTGCCACCCTTAGAGGTGGAATATTTTCTTCAATTTTAAATGGGACCACTACTGACGTACCCTCTGTCCAAACAATCATCAAATACGGTATGAGAACATATTTTCACGATATAAAAAAAAACACAAATTCACCTAGAAATTTCACAAGAAAACCGTAATTCAATAGATACTTTATATATACCAATGATTTTGTATATCTACTGAACTAAATAGAACACGTATAATATACGATATACATTTTTCAAATAGCTGTAATTACGTTTATAATAAAATACATTCTGAAATGAAACCAGCGTCCCTGCCGCCATAGAACCGATACAGTATGGGAGAAATTAATTAACACTTACATTTTATTAAAAAAAAAATTCGAACTGAGATAATATCGCATCATAAATAGTAAAAAATCGAATGCTTCGAATCCAAATCTATAATCGATTTTTTAATTTATTTTATAAATAGTATGAATATGTGTTTTTAATCCGCAAAGAAGGGAGATATACCTTTAAAGCCTTTGTCTGTGTATCTTTCTATGGCATAGCTCCCAAACAAACGGATGAACAGATCTTAAAGCGATTTTTAATTTTAAAGGTAATTTTATCGGGATAGTTCGCAGCTATGTTTCATGAATATCTGTCCGAATGTTTAAAGATTAAAGTATATGTGACGGCCATCATGGCAGTATATTATGTGTGATAAGCCTCCTCGCGACAATATTTATTTCAGTTGATAAAACTAAGGTTGCATAATTGGTAACAAGGACAACTATATGAAATCTTTGTCGTTTAAGCATATTTTACATTGTATTAGTTATTATTTACGAATTTGTTATTACTCTCACGTTTTTTCCAATAATAACTTATATTTATCAAATTCTTTGTTTTTATTATTTCCTTATATTTTTATTAATACCGATAAGCAGACAACTTTAGTTTTAGAGGCCAATTTGAGGTTGTATAGAATCTTTAACTTAATGCACCTTATACATAGGAAAATATAGAAACATGAAGTTTCGAATCGGATTACGTGAATAACTTTTTTAGAATTAATTACTGACTCCGAAATGCAAACAGATGGCGTGGTCATCAAATTATAATCTCAGTACAGAGTACTAAAAAAACCGACCTCAAAAGTACGTGGAATTACGTCTATTTGCTAAGTTTTATTGAAATATCCCCTAGTTCGCCATTATACAGGACATGACACTGGAGATAGTAGGAGATCGGTTCTCACTACTCAAAGTATATTGAGAGAAAAACGCCTTGAATTGGAGAAATAGCAAAATCAACCATTAAAATAATTGCTCCTTAAGTAAAATTTAGGCGCTTATATATATTTATTTATAAAAATGAATCTTCATGCGTGAACAGCCACCCTTAGAAGTAGATGATTTTCTTCAAAATGAACTGGGACTACTATGGAAGTACCCCCTTTACAACAGAAAAAGAATTATGAAAATCGGTTCACAAATACCGGAGTTATCGCGTAACATACATACAAAAAAAAACATACAGTCGAATTGAGAACCTCACCCTTTTTTTAAGTCGGTTAAAACACGCAAGCGTTTTGTTGACTCTAAACCATTATAAGCATTATGCATGTTTTTTGTAATAGTTAAGGCTTTAATACAAGTTCATTGTAAGGTGGTTGCTTTTTTGGAGGACCCTTTCTTGACAATTAACCAGGTAGCCATTTATTTTGTACCTAAAGTTTAGAATAGGGTGGTTTGCATTAATATAAAACATACCTATTTGATGACTAATATCCTCTCGGTCAGCTGTGACCATGAGTCGTGTAAAGATCCTGAAAATGCTGGTTTGTTTGAAAAAATAAATATACGCGATTAAATCCGAAAAACTTGTTTCATTGCCAATTACTTAAGGACAGCCTTAAAAAAAGACCCGCTTTAGAGTATTAAGCACGAGCCTGTTGCTGTCACCTTTGCATTGGATCTGTTAAATAGCGACTGAACACATTCGATTCCATTCCATTGAAAAATAAAGCCGTGTGAAAATATAAAGTTTTTATTGTCGTGGGCCTAAAAAAATATATGCACTGTGTAGTTCCATGACAATAAAAACTTTGTTATGGGAATTGAATAACTCTGTCGGTTCTCAGCCAACAGAGTTGTTGAGTTTTTTTTCTAAATCTGTTCGTGTACTATTGTTTTTCATGGAGCGGATCTGTTAGCAACAGAATACCTTAGATTTATTTGAAAAACTTACCAAGAGGCTTAGCAAACGCGAAAACATAAAGTTTTTATTATCATGGAACTATAAAATTATATGCATTCTATAGTTCCATGATAATAAAACTTTACTATGGGAACTAAACACCTAGGTCAGCCTTCAGCCAACAATATTTTTTCACAAAATTTTTGCCATCATAATTGTAAGTTAGGACCATTCGTCCTACAGGGGACTATAAGTTAGTGGCCCCTGATATATTATTTGAAATATTTTCTCATGATAATAATTTACACAGGCTGTCCCACGGCTACGTAACACGGACGGAAAGTACTTTAAATATTGTACATATGATATTTTGCTTCATCATTTAAAGACTTAAAAAGTTGTTTGCCTCATCTAGGAATCGAACGGAACAAACAGCGAAAACAACGAAACGATCAATTGTAAGGATTAATTCTTTATAAGTGCGTATGAGCGCATGGCTGCTCATTTGAAGTTCCAACAGTGCTCGTCTCTGGAAGTACCTAATCGTAGCATGAATACGTCAAACAGATCCGTACTGGCGATTTTTTTTTATAATATCAAGTGACGGGACGAACAAGTCGTGGTAAGTTATACGCCTGTCCATAATAGTTGCTGTGCCACCCAGAGATCTGCGGGGCACTGCCACTGCACCTATCACACTGAGACGTAAGTTGACAAGTCCCTGTAATTTCACCAGCACTCTTACCTTCGTGCTGACATTACTGTTTGGCGGCCGTAAAAGGAACTCTACTGCCAATAAATCTGATGCGAAGTCCTAAATTGCTTTATTGGTGGCCTCAATAAAGGTGGGCTGATGATTTTATGACATCTCAAGAAGCCGTTAGATACCAGCAGCGCAGGACTCGTCAATATGGTGATGCTTAGAAGAGTGTTATATTCAGAAGTGGACGTTTATAGCTTTAGATGATGATAACATAAAAAGGCTTAAAATTACTACACCTGCCAGTACTAGTCACCTTGAGACTTCCATGTGCCTGTAATTTCACTAGCATCCTTACCCTTCAAAACTGGAACGCAGTAATGTTCAAATTACTGCTTGGCGGTAGAAATAGGTAACGTGGCAGTATTTTCCTGGACGAATTCTTTCACAATGACAGCAATTTTTATTTTAATCTTTATTCGATCGTTATTGAATACGTCAGACTCATTAGAAAAACTTAATGAATCCAGACAGATAAATCAAAATACTACCTGACTAAACATGTATACAAAATTTTCGCGGCACTACACGTTGGCTCCGACACCGATACGTACGGAAACCAGCCTGTGCAAATAACCACGCCCTGATAGGTTCCGTCCGAACACACTCTGTTCACGCTTCGCCTTTTCTTCGGGTATCACCGGCGCAATGGAATGTTGCGGGGCGCGCGGAAGAGGGGAAACGAACGCTCGGGCAGACAATAAAGATTAGAGAACGGACACTCTCCGCCCCTCCCTAGTTTTAGATACCGCACCTCGCCCCGGACATTGCCGGTCACTTTGACGGAACGACAACAAGGCTGCCGGCGAGCCGTTTTCGCGCGAAGACGACTTTGATATTTGAATATAGTTTTCATTTATTCATTACGAAACTTGTACGTTAATATAAAATATAATTTTACGTTACTATTTATAATGGTCGTGAATTGTGCTGTGTACGGGTGTTTATCATCATTTTCCGAAAGATGAAACGAAGTAAGTAAAAAGAACTTATATCTGAGACTCATTCAGTTATTATTTTCTTCTTTATACTGCAGAGTAATATAATATATGTATGTATAAAAAAATACAGATTTATTATATCAATGTAATGAGACGCCATGACTTCGCGAATTTTCTTTTCGTATTGCCGATAAATATTACGTAGGTAGTGAATATATCTAATTATTAATACCTTGGTTACCTTACTAAAAAGTACATGTCCGAAATATAACATTTTAAGTGCTTTTAATATAGTTAAAAAATAAATCTTCAATATTACTCTAGTTAGTGAATTAATGAAAAATATACTAATATATCGATATAAATACCTAATAGACAAGTATGATTATTAGGATTCTATTAATAGAATCATTCGCGTCACAATTTTCGCTATGTTGCCGCTTTGACCACGTAACGTAATAGAGCGAGAAAGTGGTGGGTAACCCTACCACTTCACGCACACATTTGCGCGTGTGCAGATAGCGCCTGGCTGTATGTAGTAGTAGTAGGTAAATAATTTTCGACCGTTGTATGGGGTGTCCGGGGTGTGGCTCGGGTCTCTCGCTCAGCTAACGTTCACCGGGCTGTCATGTCCGTCATTTTATATTCAATTTATCACATATTTGTGAATTTGTCAAAGTTTAAATATACGTGCACGTACCTTATGGACTTGGAGTGTCATTGCTCACCATCATCACCCTTTCAAGCGTGCACACACTCCATGGGTAAATGATGTACATCCTCAGGAATTCCACATACTTCGCAATTCAATGAGTTCACCTTCCGCATCAAATACAATAATTTGTATAATGGATCCTGTCCGGATCGAAGCCGATGTGCGCGGACAATTTGACCCTTGCTTAATTTAACATGGTCAAATCAAGGGACACGAGGAGGTCCACTCTGCGTGGTCTTGTACCAGATTGCTTTTTCCTGGGGCCTCATATCGAAATATTCCTTCCAACGAGAATGGAATTGCTCTTATAGT
Organism: Hyposmocoma kahamanoa; assembly: GCF_003589595.1. Lineage (NCBI taxonomy): Eukaryota > Metazoa > Arthropoda > Insecta > Lepidoptera > Cosmopterigidae > Hyposmocoma > Hyposmocoma kahamanoa. Next base: position 2,800,360 of record NW_020653770.1, read on the forward strand.
TTGCAACCACTTCAGAGAAGTCAGGCACAATGTCAACCTCAGACCCATTTCAATATAACCTACTATATAACACGCAAACTTATACAATTCAAGTGAAAATTTAAATGTTTTTTATCTCTTTTAAAATCACAAAGCATTATCACTTTTTTAATATTCAATAAAACATAAATCATATTGCTGCTAATAAATTTTCAGGTACGTTGAAAATTCAAGGAAATGTTATTTTTTGAAGTGATTTTGCAGTTTTTACCCCAACAGGGACGTATTTAGTGCTGTATATCTACCTAATTTTATGATTTTTTATTTTCTTTTATTACTCTATCTCATAAGAAAAAGTTTAGTCGAGCAATTTTAATTAGTCGTAAGTTGGTGTTTATTTCTTTTTGGTCTTGTGGGTAAAGTTTTTGGGTCATTTATTTAAACTTAACTGACTGCAAATTTCAAGTCAATAGACTTGAATAAGTTTTCAAGATAAATGTTTTTAATTACAGACAAAGACAAATTTAAATAATTAATAGATTCAGGCATGACCGACCGTTTTAAGCGAGCTCATTTTTCGGCCGAGGGTGGAACGATCAACAACCTCTGAGGATGCCCGTAATAAGGCGAAACACGTGTCGGGTATATTTTTTGGTGGTGGGATCTGTGACGCACCTACAGGTGCCCTTGTGTTATTAATTTTATGCGGAGGAAGGGAAAAAGTTAATTGCATTAAAGAAAATATTCAACTCAAGCTATTTTGCATGATATAACCTTCACTAGGTCCGCGGAGTAGCAAATTAACTTACCTCCACTTTTAAAGATAAATTTGACAACCTAAACAAATAAGCCAAATTACAATTTCATGGCTAAGACGCAAAATCTTACAGGCAATATTGGCAATATTTACCACGGCTCGTGATTCGTTTCGTGGCCTGGGCCGCGCGTTTCTTAGAAACGCGCCGTGGAAAGAGCGACCCCCGAGCGCACTCACGCTCGCCCGTGGCGACCAGTTCCGATCCACCGCTGGTCGGTAATTTCCATCGAGTATATAGCTGGAAAAAGATACGAAATAAGGGCCATCCATCAGGCAAATGGGCTTTATATCACTTTAAAATATCAACTCTCGTTTGTACTGAAATCACAAATTAGATAGAATAGATTACATATATTAGAATAGAGTAACTGACCTGTGTGTACGTCTCCGTATATTCCAAAAATATTCTGTATTTATTGTAATAAAGATAATAGGTATCTCTAACTATGGGAGGCTGTTCTATTCGATGGCTTGGGAAAAACAACAAAACATCAAATTACAAAACAAACGGAATCACATTTCATCGGTAATTAAATATTACATGTCATTTTTCAATTTCCGTCCATTATAGCAAAGCTCAAGTTAAACTGGCCGTTTTGAAGTGAAACAATTGACGACACCCGTCAATTGTTTCGAAGTCGGGCTGGCCAATCAGAGCGCAGTTGTCACCGTAATTATTTGGCAGAATAGTTTTCAAACAAATTAAATACATTTCGTCTCTATTTCTAGCTATATGAGAGCGCGCGCGGCCTATGATTTCGATACAAATCCGAATATGCTCCGCCACGCGCGTCGGCATGAGGCCGTACAACAGTTTGACAGCATGGGCCCTGAGAACGTACCATTACACTGAAAGAATTAATAATGTACTAGACAACCACACCTGGACACAAACTAGGAAATTCCAGGGAATTGGTACTCACAGTACAGGTACTATGAGTACCAGAGCAATGCAATTCACATACATACGTCATATGCTTTACGCTCTTTTCCCATCAGGTAGACTGAGATAGAAGCCTTTCACATGCTATCGTGCAAAACGGTAGTAACAGCTTACTTGACCCAATTATCCTCTCCAATAAATTCAAATTCAAATTCAAATTCAAAATAATCTTTATTTCATAGGAAAGCATTATTACACTTGAAATCGTCACAATGGTTAAACTCTACCGCTCACTATAACTACGCCACTTGTTTGCATTCGAGACTATACAAATCTAGAAAATTTGGGCCCACATCGGATGTCGCTTGTACACTAAGTCCGTTTCGAGTCCCAGAAAGTATGAATATTGCTCGTACATCTAGAGATAAAATTATCCCAGTGACATTTCGGACCGTCATTTCTGGGTTTCAGACTGATACGAATTGGATGTAGTGTCTAAACGCTTTTATTATGAGGCTCTGTTAAGCAAAGTTATGGTTCTGGTGAATGAGCAGCATCGGCATCTCCACACACCCCTTATTGACAACTGTCTGAATGAGAAAGCAGCAGCCTCGGAATCTAACTAAAAAAACTTCAAATAATTTGGGTCAGCAGACAGCGAGAAACATATGCTACCACTTCCTAAGATTCTATGTATTGGACTGTGTTATGTACAAATATGTAACCCGGTTGACATCCGGCGCCAAATATCCGGACGAGATAGTGAATATTATATTGCGTAATGCGCTCTTGAGTCGGAAATAATTTAGATGACCCCGATTGTCAAACGGTTTGCACTGTTGGCGCTTTATGTTGACATGTATAGAGCTCCTAGTAAAAGAATTCGTCCAGACACGTAACCTTACCTATTTTTGCCGCCAGCAGTAATGTGAGCTACTTTCCGGTTTTGAAGGGTAAGGGCGCTGGGGAAATTACAGATACGTGGGACTTGTCAACTTATGTCTTTAAGGGACGGGCGCAGTGGTAGTGCCACTCAGATCTTTGCGATTTAAAGTCTCTGAGTGGCATTTTAAGTGCTATTGACAGGCGTGCTGCTTACCATCAGGCGCCTGGTAATCTCTTCTCGTAAGTCACAGTAAAATTGTCCCAAAATATCTTTAAAACTATAAACAAAAGCAATGAAAAATAAATACGTAAATGCCTAAGTATAAAGTATTGTTGTTCGAAACAACAAAATGGCGGACAACAAAATGGCGGTTAATAAAACATTGTCTAGTCTGTGGCGTGGAGTTATCTTAAACAGACGTTTAAAGAAGATTGAATTAAGATTGAGTTAAGTCCAGCCATTTGTTTTATTTCGAATTGTACCTCTACTATAAAACATTCTTTTGTTAAAGTAGACTTGTAGGAACTGTTTATTTTGTGCAGTGCTATGGTGTCTTAAGATCCACAAAAATGTATACAATTAAAAACGTAGTATGTAGCTGGGATCTTGTTAATGAAATTAAGGGTGCCTTCAAATTAGACGCTTATAGAAGCACTACAGTAGCACCAAAAACAAAATTCAAATTAATTATTTTTTTCGCTTTAAATACGGTAAAAGGTTACATTGTAAATGATGGTAAAACATAATTGGAACTTAATCCTATTCAGCCTTAAACAAAAGCATGCAAAATAATATTAAACAATTACTAAATTAAATAAACTAATGCAGGATTAGTTGTAATGGCGGAACTCATAATGGTGGATGTCATAATTTCATTAGATTAGATAATAATAAATAATTGTAAAAGAATGTATGCATCAACCAATTAGCCTTTATATTTCATAAAATCATCAACTGAGTAGAACAAATGATCTAAAAGCCGCTTACAAAATTTTATTTTTAAAACTGGTCGATGGCAGGGGCTTATAGCAATCGGTATATTATTATGATTTTTAAAAGTCCACACATAGCATTTTAAAAGCTATTTTGGAACAGCACAAAAACAGAAACACCCCTTTTGAGCAATAAAAACTTTTGTAAAGTCTGTGCCGTTGGCCCGAACTGGCCAGTTTGGATCCAATTGACAACCGTGCCAAGAGGCTTATAGGTGACTCGGAATTAGTGGAGGTGAAGCCTTGAACACCACCGCAACGTTGCCTGCTTATCGGTATTGTACAGGATATATCACGGAGAGTGTTCGATGGAATTACACGATTTAATTCCGCCTTCCCCTTTCCGTCACCGGGGGACTAGGCGTAGGCTTGGGTTCCACCCTATGTTGTGGATATTCCAAAGATTCGCACGAAGCGTTACGCTTCCATATTTATATGGCGAACGACTATGGAGTGGAATCCCTGCCTGCAGACTTGTTCCCTGAACGTTATAACTTGGGTCTTTTCAAGGCGAGAGTGAATAGGCATTATTTAGGTGTGCACGCTCCATTGTCGACCTCATCGTCACTTTCCATCAGGTGACATGGAGGTCAAATGCCCACTTATATTTTATAAAAAAAAAGTGTGAGTGCTACTACCAATTTTTACAGTATATTCAGAAGCGCAGTTTTGCAGCACTTTTACAGTGACAGTGTATATTTCTCGTCTTTGTACCTGCCTGTTCCATAAAAACCTAGGCTAACGAACTGGTTTTATATTTCCCGCAACCAGATCCGCTCCTTTCCCGCTGGGCGAACTCAAGGCAGCGATGATTAATGGTGCTGACGGCACTGTTAATGCCGCAATCAATGCCGCTATCAATGCCGCTGTCTATACAACCATGTTTATTAAGCACTAACTTTTTTGTATACCTTTCAAGTTGAATGAGTTTCACAACTCTTTTCTGTTCCTATTGTTTTTTGCTCTATAGTTTTAAGGGCGCTTTCAAATTGACGCTTTTAGAAGCGCTGCAGTGGTGCGTCTGTGAAGCGGCAGCCACGCATCTATAGCACTTCAGTAATGTTTAGTTCACTACCTGAAGTTGTATTTAAGAAAAACATTAATAGTTCACATAAACTATTCATTTCCGGTACTTCACATATCTCGTGTAGACCATAATTATTACTTTACCACTCAGTGTTACCACACTACAAAAACTTAATTCTACATCGTCAGCTACTGTTAGCTGTAAAGATGCCTGGCTGTGTGAGGACACAGATTTCTCACAAATGGCGCTACAGCAAAATGGAAGTTAAAAAATAATCTGCAACTAGTAAATTGAAAAATTCGTAAAGTCCGCAGGTTCGTTCCGTGGTTTAATTGGCATAGACCCTGGTGCGAATCCAGCCGGATCGAAGTTTTTTCTGAGTCTCCGATCTTTGTATTAATAATTAAAACTACATAACATATATTTGTATGTTTCGACGAAACTGGTTGTAGTAGCATTGTTAATGTATTGAACTGATCTGATGAACTTATTGTACCTACTTCCACAAATAAATTGATCTTTATCTTTATCTTTATATAACACATATCTCTACTTTTTCAAAAGAAAAAAAATACATTTCTTTGTAGAGCAAAATAAAAACCTTATCAACTATAACTACTTTTTTTATAATAATTTTTTAATAATATTTTTTTCCATTATTATTATTTTAATAATAATAATATTACTTACGTATTACGACATTATTCTAAACTTTGAGAACATTCCAACGGTTGCATGTCCCAGTTTGCATGTCGTTTCCAGTGCTGGTTCCGCCACATCCACCATGAAAGTTGTATTTGGTATTACAACTTGAATTATTTTCCCTAAAGACCCTCCTTTTTATTTTTACGTTGACCTCTCAACATCAAGTGGACCGCAAAACACTGAACACTGCAGGCGCGTGTCACGACTGTGGCGCTGCAACTGCGCTTCGAAATGTTGTATGAAAATTAGTAATAGCGCCACTGTAGTGCTTCTATAAGTATCTTATTTGAAGAAACCTACCCCAAACTATTGCTGTTTTATGAGTGGCCTTACTAATCATAAAAAAGCGTTAAATTTTGCAATATTTTATTGACTATCGTGAACGAGTTATTAAGTTTTTGTGGTTATTACACATAAGACGGTCCCATGACCTATAAAGGGCCCGAAACATAGGTTTGTTTAAAAAAAAACAAATATACGTGATTTAGTCTCGAAAAATAGTTTAAATTTCCTTTTGAATATCATGATATTTTTACTACTCTTGTTAAAATACTCCGCTAGTTTGTTAATGTTATTGATACAAACATCGAATAACAAAAAAAGAATTCAATCTGTCTGGAATCGAACCCGGTGTGTAGAGCTTCTTATTAAAGCTTCTTATTACTTGTTTCTACCACTAAGCATAATGTGCGCATTATTGAGTTTCGATTTTGAATGATAAGGGCGCGTTTATTCGATACGAATATCATCGCGCTCACGCCGCGCGGAGTAAGTGTGCATCTAACCCTCATGGCAAAATACGTTCTATCTATTCAGATTTTACGTTTTAATTTAAATGAGCGTCCCGGACGTGCAGGCAAGGTTGGCTTGTCTGGTCTTCGCTGTACGGTTGTGTTGTTCCGAGGAATTTAAATGTTGTTGTTTAGTAAATAGAATTCAGATTCGCTAGTAACGTGAAAGCGTGATAACTGGGCGGTCACCGCGCGAAAGTCGCGCGGCTGTCATGCGAAAACTTTCGCGTCGTATAACTGGGCGGTAAATTGTAAGGGTGCTGATAAAATTACAGGCACATGGAGCTTGTCTTTGCGGTCTCTCGATGCGACACTTACTATGGACAGGTGTGTCGCTTACCACCAGCCTCATGATTTGTTCGTCTCGTTTGGTGGTATCAAAAAAGTGTGGTGGGTGGATTAAAAGAATTTTTCGTTGCCTTGTTAAGCCTTTCTATGAATAGAAATAACATTAAATCTTATTTTAAAACCTACCCGTTCCTTTCTGCTTAAAATAGAAACAAAAGAATAGACATGTACCCTTATCACTTAATTTATTAATGTTAGGCTAACGCGCATCCTGTTCTATTCTTTATTACTTACTGCGTTTGTTTTCTTTTAACCCTCAGACCTGGAATATATAAAGCCACGTAAATAATACACTTGAGCTCTTAGAATAGATGAAAAATAAATGGGGTGTATGTAAGATTTTTATTTTAAGTCAAATAATTTTTATTTCATAGCAAAACAAAATTACACTTGAAATCGTCTAATTTATTAAACTCTACTGCTCATTCGTAAGGCAAAGTCCCCTGAGAAGAATGAGACGCTTGCTCTTTGTAAATAAAAATATTACACATTCATCATTTAGAGTTATTTATTTCAAACGTCACAGATTGAGACAACCTGCATGAGCTACCACGAATTTATATCGCTCAAGTTCTGCAGCTGTGTAATAATAACCTAAGGACGTTGTTTAGTATAAAGATTTGGTTTCACTGTAGTTTTAAACCTCGTTAATGGCAAATTTTGAATATCAACAAGGTATCTTATATAGAAACGTATACATTGCCACTTAAATAAATTTGTGACTTTGTATCAATACGTCTACTTTACTTTTATCGTATTAATGTTATTCTATCTGTAACATAGTTACCTTTCATAAAGAAAATTACGATTCTTCTTAGCATAAATTACATTTTCATCCTGTAGTGTGATGCTAGTGCAAGAATGTTAATCTCTTTAAACTTATCTTTCAAAGACACTCAGTGGCCCAGATTGTAAATTGCCCTATTAGCAAGAGCAAATATTCTATTAATATGCGGCATTACTCCAAAGCAAAATGCCGCATGTCATTAAACTAACTGCGAGACTCTAGGTAAATAAAATTTGAAAATTAACCGTAATTCACCATCATCGACGACCTTGGTCGCCCGACGGTAGGTCCCGGGACCAATTGGGGAAATAAACCTTTATAAATTGGGAATAAATATTTATTTCGGATCTAAATTGCGTGCATTTGTTTTTCAAATAAATTGAGAACTTTGTGTTCTTCTTTTTAACCGACTTCGAAAAAGGAGGAGGTTCTTAATTCGGCTGTATGTTCTTAGTGGTCCCATTTCGTTTTGAAGAAAATCATTCACCTCTAAGTGTGGCTGTTCACGCATGAAGATTCATTTATATAAATAGCGCCTAACTTTAATTTAGGAGCAATTATTTTAATGGTTGATTTTGCTATTTCTCCAATTCAAGGCGTTTTTCTCTCTATATACTTTGAGTAGTGAGAACCGATTTTTATTATCTCCAGTGTCAAGTCCTGTATAGTGGCGAACTAGGGGATATTTCAATAAAACTTAGCAAATAGACGTAATTCCACGTACTTTTGAGGTCGGTTAGTACTCTGTACTGAGTTTTTTGAGGTGCCATCTTCTCCCGAAAGTCGACTGTCACAAGGGCTATTTGTATTTTAGACACAGCTGCACGGAACAAGGATTTTGTGCTCAGGTTGAATCATGTCCGGAGTTTCTTAAGCCACGAAGTACACCTTCTTCCAGGTGGTCGTTTTCCTTGTATCTTTCCTTGCATAATTAATCGGAGTAGGCCGTATTTCGACTATGAACTGGCAATCGGAAATTGGTTCTGGTCTGGGTATTCTGAGCGTGGTTGCCTGTTATGCTGCTAATAGATAGACTGCAAATTTGCAGTTATGCGTGAAGTGATAATCAACTGCATGCAGTCGATCTCGGCTGCATAAAGTCGATTTCGTATAACAATTTCATGCATTAATTACATGCAGACAATTTGTTAGCAGCCTTACATTATTCATGCATACATATCATCAAGCCTGTCTGCCACCGGGATAGGCAAAGACTATGGACCTTCACTTGCTACGCTCCTAACAAACCTCAGTCAATCTCTTCATACATCTATCTCTATCTTTGGTACTTTTAACCCGGCCATTTTTAAAGACATCCTCAAACTGATAGAGATATGGTCGCCGAGCTCTATCTCTCCTTACGCTTCCATCCACATTCGCTCTATAAATTTGTGCCGTCAATCTACCAACATTAATTCTTTCTACATGACTAAACCATCGAAGCATCCCTCTCTTTATCCTTGTCACTACATCATCTTTCATGCCACAACATTATATATTTATGACCTTCGTTGCATATAAATTATTATGTAACTTTTTAAACTTTTTGGTTTTATGCTTCCAAATCACGCTATACTTTTATCAGTATTAAAGAAAGCCGTAGCAGTAGAGATCGTTGTAAAAGAGTTCCTCCAGGGAAGTACTACCAGCTTACCTATTTCTACCCCCAAGCAGTAATGAGAGCATTTCTGTGTTTCGGTTTTGAAGGGTAAGGGTGCTGGTGAAATTACAGGCACATGTCTCAGGGTGACGGGCGCAGTTGCAGTGAGTGAGTGCGTGGAACTGCAACTGTTATGGACAGGCGTGTAGCTTACCATTAGGTGCACGACTTGTTCGTCCCTTCACTTGATTATAAATAAAAAATATATTGACTAACTACAAATCCGTGTTAATCTGAATTTCTTATGCATGTCCAATAACAGTGTTAATTAAAATTTTGCATGCCTAATCAGGTAAAATATGTGTTCTATTATACTGTGTTCCATATATCGTTCACCGTGTTTTCACAATTTAATTTAATTTTATTTCGCTTCATTAGTTAATACTTTACACACGATTTACGATGCTGAGTTGTGTTGGAAATAGAGAGTAAAAGAACACACACACACACACACACAAACACACGCACACGCTCTCACACTCGTTTCTGTCTCCACGAATTACTATTTTGTCTTATAATACTGGTAGCATTGGCGTATATAATTTTTGCATAATGTATAAATAAAATAACGACAATTGTATATGTAGTAATTTTTAAGTACCAGCGGTCATGTGTACTGATTCTTTGATACTTATTTACTGTAGTATTTATTATTTATTTATTTATTTATTTATGTAAAATCTAATGTATAATCTTACGGTTAAGTGGATAGTATTTAAGTATATACAAATCAATGTCATTAAAAAATACAATTGACACAATGAATCAATCGTGTACACTATGCATGTTGTATTATTATTACGGCAAATAAATTTATTTATTTATTATCTCACCCGATGAAAAGTGACGATGAGGTCAACGATGGAGCATACACCTAAATAATGCCTGTTCACTCTCAGCCCCAAGTTAGAATGTTCTGAGAATAAGTCTGCAGGCAGGAAATTATAATTATAATAATTATGTTGCCGAAATATTATTTGCAAAAGATTCGTCTTTTCGCTTCATCTTTAGAATATAATTATGACAAAAGATTGAGCCGTCTCGGTTATAGATCTGTATAGTGCAAAGAACAGTCTAAACCCTTTTACGCATTAGCACTTAATTCTAAACTTGATACTCTTTATGCGGAACTAAGTAACTTTGTTGAATTAGTGAAAAAAACGACCTAATGAGTAAAGAAATAATTCAAAATTAGAAACAAATATATATAAAAAAATTCGTTAAGAAAGCAGATATCCATAATATTAACTTTAGAGCTAAGTCCAAACTCATGGTGCCACGATTTCGTTTAACTAAGGTAAACGACTCTTTTATGGGGAACTGTATAAGTTTTTACAATAACATTCCGGAGCATTTTTAAGTTTAAAACGTACATTAAAAGTATTTTAATTGAAAAGTCATATTACAAATTGTAGACTATGTGTTAGATAAAGATGTATTGAAAGAGGACATGAGTCTATATTCCATACAAATAGAATTCAAAATGAATTCTATAGCATTGAAGCTTATATGTAAAGAGCAATCCCTAGAGTTTCTTGCTCGTTCTTCTCAGGGAAGTCGGCATAGTGAATGAGCAGTAGCTTAAAAAATGACATTTTCAGATGTAAAAATTTTATCTCTGGAGTAAATGATTATTTGACTTTGTTTTGACTAGAATTTAGCAAAATAATTTAGAGCACCCATGACTCCTACCATGGACCAAGATGGTTAAGTCCTTGTACGCTTTGAGTAAGTGTTAATGGTTTTATAACTCTATTGATCTTTCTATTAATAGGATAAGCTGTTCCAAGAGATAACATTCATCGGTGTAAACAATATTTCTTCGTTCGCCATGTACACATGGAAGTGTAACACTTCGTGCGAGTCTTTGGAACATCCACAACATATTTAATGTTATAAAGTCAACTAACTTTATGTCTGTACCTGTGAAGTAATTTTGCTGGGTGTGTTTTGTGTTGCTGTATTGTATCATGATAAAAGCTGCCTGGCTTACGTTTATGTAAGTAAGTAGTGGTAAGGGAAAACCGTTACCTATCAAAAATAATCCTAGATTCCTTCCTCAGTATGTAGATATATAGGGTGAAAAAAATCAAAGGGACATGAATGGGCATTACCTTAAATGCTAATTTATGATCATGTCATGTCGTCTGATGTCGTGACATCGCACCCCTCATGGAAAATGTCATAAGTGGAGATATGTCAATAACGCTCTAGCTATTGCTCCATTAGATACAGAAAAATATAACCCACATCCTCTCCAATTCTTGTAATTCGATCGACTGATATTGCAGATAGAGTTACAAGAATTGGAGAGGATATGGGTTATGTTTTTCTGTATCTACCATTAGATAAACATAGCAATATACATGTTTGACGTAACTCCACTTATGCCATTCTTTATTGAGGGGTGCGCATGATGATAGCTAATTTTACTTAAAGGAAATATTTTATTAAGCTTTCAAAATATCTGTGAATATGGTTAAATCAGTAACCATATACACATTTTTTGAAAGCATACTTTAGTCGGAAAAAACAAATAAAAATTCAAAAAATAAACACCGTTTTATTGTACTAATCAATAGGATCAATGATAAGGATGAAATCTCTCCAGTAAACACTGGGTTCTTACAATTAAAGTACTTACTTGCGTTCATAAAATCTAATATTACTATCATAAGCATTGACTTACAAATAAATGGACGACGGGTTTAATACACAAACCACGAAAAAAATGTCCCAAGTCAACCTATTTAAACGTAGTGACATGTAAGGAATATGAAAAAGCTAAAACGTTGAATTTAAATTGTAATGTCATCGCAGTACTGTCTAATTTTGCTTGCTTCGCTGTCAGTCGAACAAACGAAGACTAAAGCGTGAATGACGCTCTGTATACGATTTTAATGCCCTATAAGTTCGGACACTTTTTAGCGCGGACCCGACGTCCATATAATTTGTAAGTAAATGATCATAAGGATGCGTAGGTAGTATTAACCGTTTAAACTCACTGACATCGTTATTGGTGCTCATAATAATATTTTGTTCCTTAACCCTAAACTCTTCTACAGTCTCATAAATCTCTTTGTAAATTATTTTCTTTTTAGATGGCCCGTATAAATGTCCAGAGTTGTAAGGAGTTTGGAGAAAAATATATAACGTGTAGGAAATGAAACTATTTTTCCGGATTTAAATCGCGTATATTTGTTTTTCCAGTTTGGGATCCAGTATTTCCTCTAGTGAAAAATCCCAAACAGACATAAGACTGCAGTACTAATTATTACGTTTTAGTTTATTCTAATTTCTATTAATAATTAATAATAAATTAAACTTAATAAAAATTCATTAAATAAAATAATTTGTAAAACTTAATGTAGCGTAAATTGGAATGTTTTCTTTGTAAAATTAAAAATAAGGTATTTAATTAATAACTATTGTAACTATAGTGAAAAAATAGGGTGGTTTGCATTAATATTAGACATAACTGGTTGAAGACTGTACCACCTCAGTCTACCGTGACCATGGGACCTGTAAAGGGCCCGAAACGTCGGTTTGTTTGAAAAAACAAATACACGCGATTTAAATCCGGAAAAATAGTTTCATTTCCTATGTGTAACAATCGCGAAAACCTAAGAACTCGATAATATATAACGTGTCTCAGCATTGATTAGGTAAAGTTAATGAAAGTTGTTACGTATTAATAAGACGTCCTTGATCCTATGGATTATTACAATAAAATAGTGTTTATTTTTTGCATTTTTACTTGGTTCGACTCTCGGCTCAAGTAAGCTGTGAATGCAGTTATTCATATTCGAAAAAATTAAAGTTTAAGTATTTAAGGTAGTTTCCCTTTATGTCCCATTGTTTTTTTCCACCCTGTATAGTACAGTACCGTATGACCTAAGGTAACAGACGGAAATCTGATGAATAATAGGTGTGCACAGCGAAGGATTTTCCCCTTGCCAGTCAAGCACACCCACAAGACTGATCAGATATTCTGATGCCTAAAGGTGTCTTTGGCCGTAGTGAGAGGTTAGCCTCCTTTATACTCTCACTCTAACGCGCGTGGTCAGGAGCGTAAAGGAATTCGCGCGGGAAAGCCTGTACGTGCAATCGTACGCGATTACCTATTTGATTTTTTAAGCGAACGTTCTTTCGCGCGCAATTGCTCGTGTTCGTTTTTGTTACAACGGAAAGAGTGTCCTTCATACTAAGAAAACTTTCATATTTAGGTACGTTACATACATTAACTCACTCAATTCCGATTATTGTTTATAGTACACTTTTATCATGCGATTTCAAAGCGTTCTCCACATTGAAAGTATCTAATTGATGAATGGAATCACACCTCTTCGGGTGTAAAGCAATTAACTGGGCAACCTGTATAATTATTAACTAAGCTTTATTATATAGTTAAAACATACGTGTTCAGCATTATGGGCGTGTAATATTTCGTGTTATAGTGAAATTGAGGTGGAGTCGTGATTTGAGCACGCAACTTCGTCGTTTAACTTACCGTCAACGATGGAATTTAACCTTCCGTGTGCTACCTAACCCAATATATTCTAGTTAACAATGTAACATTAAGTAAGAGAATATGTTTGTTACTTTCATAAAATATATTAGATATATGTTGACTAAGAAATGGGTGCCAATTTAAAGGGAGTGTTTTGGCGCTGTCTTCTCTTGATGTTTATGAATTTTATATCATAATTAATTTATTTGAGAACAAACAGGTTGTATAGAAGTTGACATATAACAAAATAAGTATTGTTTCACTATGTTTGGAGTCCCTTAGTTTGCGGAAAGACGTTGGCTTTCTGTGGGTGTTCTACCGTTTTTTTATGATACCATGTGATGGAACGAACAGGTCGTGGACCTGGTGGTGAGTGACACGCCTGTCCATAACAGTTATCAGTTATGTTTTTAGCAGTCCCTATCTGGTAGATAGGGATAGGGAGATAGGGTTTTCCGGAGAGACTATGGGCTCTACGGAACGACCAGGTTACAGCAGGCGTGGTAGTGGGTATCTTGGAAGATCCGGATGAGGTCAAGCGACAGAGGTCTGTAACAACCCTGGCTGATCTGGGCTCAGAATCTGAACTTGTAAGGTTTCTGTGCGCTCACAGGTTATAGTATAACCCTATCCTATGGTCACTATAATCAAAATTAATGTAGAAACATATGGGACTGTCCATAGCAAGTGCAGCGCCACTTGGAGCTTTCAATTACAAAGATCTGACGGGCACTGCCACTGCGCCTGTCACCCTGAGACGTAAATTGACAAGTCCCATGTTATTTCATCAGCACCCTTAACCCTTCAAAACTGGAACGCAGTAATGCTTACCTACTGCTTGGCGGCAGAAATAGGTAAGGTGGCAGTACTTCCCTGGACGAACTCTTTCACAAGGAGCTCTAGTGCTACTAATATTAATATTATTAATATTAATATTAATAATTGAACTGATTAGAAGAAGAATCTGGTGGAGTATTATAAGATACCTATTCAATAAAATAATTATTGAAATGAAAACATGTTTATAAGTACTACTGCAGTCTCAAGATGTCTGCTTGGTATTTAATTTTACGCCTGAGGATGTTACATGATATTAAAGACTTATAAACTACTCACTTTGTGCGTGATTTTCTTCTAATTATAGTGTTTGGGCCATAGCATACCCCGGGCACTCCATACATAAAGCGACAATTTTACAGCGATATAAGACTTAATGATGATAGAAGCACCAGCATAGACAACATTACAAGTGCGACTATCATCTATGCACTCCAGAGCAAGATGAGGCATTTTTCTACTACTTTCGAGGCTTTGCTTGAGATAATTGAGGCGACCACAACGTACAAAGCGAAAATGGCAGACTGAGCTACGGTACGTGGAACTTAGCGTACTGTTGGCACACGTACCACACAAAACTAAGCACTTCTACTGTATTTATTGTTCTGTGGTTTTGTCGGCAACTTTTACTATGTCGACCCAGCGTGCCATTGGACGAACCGGATTTCTCCGTTCCGTCCTCAGCCATCACTCCGTCAAAGTCTTAGTCCAGAGGCTATCACCACGTTTAACCATATGTCCTGCCTAACTCCATTTAAGGTCTACAATACGGTCCCCAATGTCTTGAATTTCCGTATTTCGAATTTTGTCTGGTTATTCCCATCTGACCCCCTATAACTGATACACCGTAAATTTTCATTCCGAACTTATATCCTTCATATTTTGCAACTCCCACCCAATCCCCTACATTGTATTTGTAAGTTAAGTACATACAATCGAAAAAGAGAAAAAGACGTTTTAAAATTAAATATTAATTTTTTGTGACCGGACATTAATATTGACATTTTGATATAATTACACAAATACATTTTCTTGTTAACTTCGGTACAGTACCTACCTACCAAGTATGAGCTTGTAAGTACCGGGATATCCGGTGCGAATAAAATATTAATATTTATTATTGATTGTTTGCACATCCGATGGGAATAGAAAATAATATAAAGTAAAACGGATCCTCTAGGGGATCGGTTTTATGGGATCAGATGGGAATAACCATTATATCGAGGAGTGTGATACGGAGCCGGATAGCCGGATACTTCTATTTCAATTTTCGTATTTATAGGATACCTAGTTTCTACTAAATTAAAGTCACCTAGGGCCGCGAATTGGGGGCGTAGTTATGAGCGTGAACACTGCGACACTGAACGTGACTTAGTATAATGAGATAAGTAAGGCAACTCAAGCCTGTTCGATGCATCAATGTATACAATTCGAGTTTCTTAGTATTAATAGATGGAAATTTTGGGTCTTTTATAGGGTGCCATTTTGTAATCACTTTGTTCACAAAGCTTTTACTAGTGTTATTTATTTGTTATTTATTTATTCACTCTTATTTAATAGGAAATTCAAATGTAGATACATGACAATAGTTAACACCTACCCAATATTGGAGGAATTACTAATAACTAAGATACAAGATATCCTATCAAGATATAGGATATAAAGAGAGTTTGGGGATCACTTTTAAAAGGCATTTCTTCTCAGCTACACGCTCCGTCGTTCCGAATTGGCGGCCTAAGATTTGTTTATCCAATACCTATATTCCTTAAATCAAACATCTTTGGGATTTCATTGAGGCTTACTCGCTTTTGCAGTGCCTCTGGCATGTTTGCAGAATGTTTGCGCGGTTGATTTTTATGCAATCACGCGCAAAAAATGTGTCATTGATGTTGCGACTGCTGGAGAGCGCCAGTATTTTTTATGATACCAAGTGATGAGACGAACACGTAAGCGATACACCTGTCCATAGCAGTGGCAGTGTCGCTCCGACCTTCAAATCACAAAGATTCCTCCTGAGACATAAGTTTACAAGACCCATGTGCCTGTAATGTCAACAGCGCCTTACCCTTATAAATCAGAAGGCAGTAATGTGAGTATTACTGCTTGGCGACTTATATAGGTAATGTGGCAGTACTTTCCTGAACGAATTCTTTACTTGGACTTTGGAGAACACTATCAAAGTTTATCTTTTAATATGTCATACGTTTCAACATCAGGGGACTAGACGTGGGGTGGGATTCCACCCTTGTGTTGTGGATATCCCAAAGATTCACGAGCATTTCGTTTCCATATTTATATGTCGAACGGCTACGGAGTGTTATTCCCTGCCTGCATACTTCTCCTGGTTCGGTGGGTCTTGCGCTGATGCTTGCAAAGCAAAACGTGAGGCCTACCGGGCCTGGTCCGCTGCGTCAGTTGTCAATGATCCCGATGCCCCCAATTTGAAGCGGAAATTTAACGCCGCCTCCAGGTCCTGCAAGAAGGTAATAGCCGCTGCAAAGTTCGTGCACGTTCGCAAAATTGGCGAGAAACTAGTGGGCTATCCCTCTGGGAGCCGTGCCTTCTGGTCTCTCGCCAAGGCAGTCCAGGGAAACTTCTGTCGGGTGTCTCTTCCGCCGTTGCGCAAGCCTGACGACTCACTGGCACATTCCGCAAAAGAGAAAACCGACCTTCTTTGCTCTCTCTTTGCGTCGAATTCAAATCTTGACGACGGGGGTAATACACCACCTACTATCCCGTGGTGTGGGCACTCTATGCCAGAAATCCGCTTTACGCAATGCGCGGTACGGCGTGCTCTCTTCGCCCTCGACGTCAGGAAGTCCAGTGGGCCTGATGGTATTCCTGCAGTTGTGCTCAAAACGTGCGCTCCTGAATTGGCTCCGGTCTTAACGCGCCTCTTCCAACTCTCATACCGCTTAGGTGTAGTCCCGGCTTCGTGGAAGACTGCCTGTGTTCACCCTATCCCAAAAAAGGGTGATCGCTCGGACCCGTCCAACTACCGGCCAATTGCGATAACCTCCTTGCTCTCTAAGGTGATGGAACGCGTGGTGAACAACCAGCTCCTAGATTACCTTGAGGATCGCCAGCTGATTAATGACCGCCAGTACGGCTTTCGTCGTGGTCGCGGTGCTGGTGATCTTCTTGTGTATCTCACTCACCAATGGGCAGCTGCCATTGAGAGCAGGGGGGAAGCATTGGCCGTGAGTTTGGATATAGCTAAGGCTTTCGATCGGGTCTGGCACAAGGCTCTTCTATCGAAGTTACCATCCTACGGGCTCCCAGATGGTCTTTGCACCTGGATCGCCAGTTTTTTGATCGAGCGGAGCATTAAAGTTGCGTTAGACGGTTTCTGCTCGGACTCCATGCTCATCAACGCTGGCGTTCCCCAGGGGTCAGTGCTATCACCAACCCTGTTTATCCTGCATATCAATGATATGTTACTGACAAGTAACAATAACATTCATTGCTATGCGGATGACAGTACTGGTGATACCTTTTATACTGGCCGTGCAAATATGACCCAACAGGAAGTGGTAGAAGGAAGAGCACAACTTGTGTCTGAAATCGTTTGTCTGAATTAGTTTGCGGAGAGATGTTGGCTCTCTATGTGTGTTCTACCGTCTGTATAACGGGGAGTGCTCAGACGAACTCTTTGAGTTGGTGCCTCCGTCACTCTTTTACCACTGCACGACCCGCCGAAGGAGAAGACTCCATCCCCACTTCCTCGATGCTTGGCACGTCACGACCACTCGAGCATCTCGTTCGTTCCTTCCCCGAACCAGTAAGATGTGGAATGGCCTTCCTCCTGAAGTGTTCCCCTTGCGCTATAACATGGAGTTCTTCAAAAGACGTGTAAACAAGGTTCTCCGGAGTCGGCAACGCATGGGTGATGCCTCTGGTATTGCTCGTGTCCATGGGCGAAAATGACCACCTCCCATCAAGTGGCTTGTCTGCTCGTTTGCCTACTAGTTAACATTAAAAAAAAAACTTGTTTCCCGAACGGTATAACTTGCGCCTTTTGAAGGCGAGAGTGAATAGGCGTTATTTAGGTGTGCATGCTACATCGTTGACCACATCATCACTTTCCATCAGGTGAGATGGTGGTCAAATGCGGAGTTTAAATAAAAATTGCTAAATGTCATAGCATAGGCATAGCTTATTCTATGGCTCGGATTTAGTAGGAGCAAAACTGCAGAGACTTGAATACAGCAGTAAAGTTGCATGCTTATCAATATTCTACGAGATATATCACGGAGAGTGCGATTCCTCATTCCATTACCGTGGAACTAGATGTAGACTAGGGTTCCACCCCTGTGTTGTGGATATTCCAAGCGTTTGCTCGAAGAGTGTCGCTTCCACATTTATATGGCGAATGGCAATGGAATGGAATTCCTTGCCTGCGGACTTATTTCCTGAACTGTATTACTTGGGCCTTTTCAAAGTGAGAGTGAATAGACACTATTTAGGTGTGCATGCTACGTTTGACCTCAACGTCGCTTTACATTAGGTGAGATGGAGGTAATTATATATAAATATATAATCTCAGTACAGAGTACTAAAAAAACCGACCTCAAAAGTACGTGGAATTACGTCTATTTGCTAAGTTTCATTGAAATATCCCCTAGTTCGCCACTATACAGGACTTGACTGGAGATAATAAAAATAGGTTCTCACTACGACACTACTCAAAGTATATCGAGAGAAAAACGCCTTGAATTGGAGAAATAGCAAAATCAACTAAATAATTGCTAAAAGTAATTGCTCCTAAATTAAAGTTAGGCGCTATTTATAAAAATGAATCTTCATGCGTGCACAGCCACCCTTTGAGGTGGATGATTTTCTTCAAAATGAAATGGGACCACTATGGAAATACCCCCAACCAACAAAAAAAGAATCATGAAAATCGGTTCACAAATACCGGAGTTATCGCGTAACATACATACAAAAAAAAAAGAAAAAAAAAAACAAAAAAAAGAACATACACTCGAATTGAGAACCTCCTCCTTTTTTGAAGTCGGTTAATAATTTATTACGAAGTGCTGATTAAGAATTAACGCTTATAATAAAATATAATGTTTTAATATGACGTAATCGGGTTACGTTTTGGTGAATTATTCCACTCTCTGTATCCATAACGTTGCTTTGTTTTATTATTCATCGCATTTCAAGTTACTGCCAGAGTTACATGACTTGAACGTACGGAGAAGCGCCCTTTGCATAAGTAAATAATAATGTGCTGTAGAGGTCATAGATTGGGTACTATCTTCTTGCGATTATAGCGACTGGCTGTACACGTAAAATGGGTACTGGTGAAATTATAGGAACATGGGACTTGTCAATTTACGTCCCAGGGTGTAGGGCGCCGTTGCAATGCCCTTTGTGATTTAAAGCTCTGAGTGGCACTGCAACTGTTATGGACAGGCGAGTCGCTTACCATCAGGTGCACGACTTGTCCGTCCCTTCACTTGGTGTTATATTTAAAAAAATGTAATAAGAACGAACAAGTTGTGCGTATCGTGTCGAGGGTTCTGCAATCCGGGATGACGCCACCGCTTATAAATCTCATTTTTTTTTATAATGCTGACATTAATGTTTGGTGGCAGAAATAGGTAAGGTAGCAGTACTTCCCTGGACAAACTCCTTCGCAAGGACCTCTAGTGCTGCCAAATCGCTAGTGTCTCGAAGCAATCGCGTGTTTCATAAACGCACAGAAGCGTCATGTGTAACCGCTCTAAAATAAACGTATTTTCTTTCAAATCAGTAAAATTCCTAAGCTCACTCTGTTTAATTTACTGTCTCGCTTTGATTGTATACAAGTTGAAATGTTTGTTTTAGAACTGGTAGTTCGTTTATAAGCTGATTTGTTTATTTTTCTTTGTTCGTTGGCTAAACGTGTGAAAAGAAAGCATATTATTATACAATCAATTTCAACACAAGGCCTAGTGTTTTTGACGTAGGTGCGGGCGGTTATTTTTAATTATTAGCACGTGGATGTAGTTAAAGTCAGAGTGAGAAGGCATTTTCTATGCGAACGTGTATAAGGTTAGTTGTGTTTAGAATTCTGTAGGCAAAAATAATCTCAGCGTCTGCATTTTTTGCTACGTTTAAGACGAAATTGGCGTGACGGTGTATATTGAAGTATTAAATAGCTAGTGTATAATTTAGAAGCAGTAGAGTTAGTTGCGAAAAGTTTCGTTCAAGGATCTACTGCCACCTTACCTATTTCTGCCGAGAAGCAGTAATGCCCATTACTGTATTCCGCTATTGAAATTACAATCACGAGACTTGTCAACTTCTGTCTACGGGTAACTAACGGGCGCAGTGGCAGTGCCCATCAGACATTTGTGATTTAAAGCTCTGAGTGGCACTGCAACTGTTATGGACAGGTGTTTCGCGTGTCGCCAGGCGCATGACTAGTTAATCTCGTCATTATTGGCGTCATAAAAAACGATAAAGAAGAAAAAAGGTAGTACGCGCAACGACGTTTATAAAAGTTAAATATTGTTTTTTTAATAATCTTCTGTAATTACCGTATTTATAAAGAATAACCTTCTACGTACACAGTACTAAAAAAACTGACCTCAAAAGTACGTGGAATTACATCTATTTGCTAAGTTTTATTGAAATCGGTTACCGGAAAGTGCACGTCACCTAGTTTGCCACCCTTACAGGTAGAATATTTTCTTTAAATTGAAATGGGACCAATACTGAGGTAATCGGTTCACAAGCCAGAGTTATCGTGTAACATACATACAAAAAAATGCTCTCGAATTGAGAACCTTCTCCTTTTTTGACGTCGGTTAAAAAGTAACTCACACTATTAAACATACTCTGAAATTCAGTGGCGCCGTAAACGCGCGTTCGTAAAATGCGCGACGTCTGCGCGTAAAATATACGCAAGGTCAAGTCAAAGATAATTTATTCCATAGGCAAAATAAATCTACACGTAATTTTTTTAAGCTACTGCTTATTCACTGTGTTGACCACAGAACAATTGATACAGTAGAAGTGGTTAGTTAGCGTCTGACACGTGCCAACAATAGGTCTCCAAAGACCTATCTGAGCTCAGTCCGCCATGTCCGCTTTGTATGGTACGGTTGTGTGATTATTTCGTGCAAATTCTCTAAAATCCTAGAAAAATTCCTTATTGTACTGTTTCGGAGACTAAAAATGATAGACGCACCAAAAATTATTACCCGTAATGGTATCACCATCATCATCAGATACCGTTGAGTATCTTTACCGACATTGAATGGGGACCTGAGCTTTGTAATTGTAGCTGAGATTGTGGCAGAAGCAATCTATTGCGTGGTCTAAAGTAAGTCCTTGGGGCAGGTCGTCAAGATTGGTGTAGAAGTCAGGGTGCTGTTTTATAAATTTACAAATATCAAGAATATAAATGGAAACTAAAGTTAAGATAGGAAATGAAACTATTTTTCCGGATTTTAATCGCGTAGTCTTCATAAAAACACGTAAAACTTAATGTAGCGTAAATTGGAATGTTTTCTTTGTAAAATTAAAAATAAGGTATTTAATTAATAACTATTGTAACTATAGTGAATAAAATAGGGTGGTTTGCATCAATATTAGACATAACTGGTTGAAGACTGTACCACCTCAGTCAACCGTGACCACGGGACCTGTAAAGGGCCCGGAACGTCGGTTTGTTTGAAAAAACAAATATACGCGATTTAAATCCGGAAAAATAGGTTCATTTCCTATGTGTAAACCTAAAAACCGCGAAAACCTAAGAACTCGATAAAGTTACGATTTTAAATTGTTTGAAATACGGTCTGCAGCTCTCCGTACTCTTTATATTAGCGAGAATACGGATGCACTTTTTTTGAATTATAAATACTTCTCGTGCATTCACACTATTTCCCCAAAAGGATTTGTTATAATTATTAGTACAAAGATCGACCATTTTGGAAAAATTCCTTCGATCCGGCCGGCATTGAACTAATGTCTTCCAGCAAACTGTGCCGACTAAGCCACGGAACGAACTAGGATCTTACGAATTTTTCTATATGCTTGTTGTAGATTTTTGTTATTGGTTTTTAACGACTTTTTTTGCCGTAGTGAGAAATCTAAAGGTAGTTAGAATTTAAATTTTTCCCGTATTGAATCGGTTCCATTGCGCGTCTCGAGTGGCACGGCTTTATTTCAGAATTTATTTTTTTTACAAACGAAATTAAAGGTATCTAGTAGTACGTATTCTATTTAGTACAGTTGATATAAAAAAAAATCATTGTAAATATACACAAAGTGCCTATTGAATACAGAAGTTTTCTTGTGAAAGGACTTGTACTGAATTAGAACGGAGCTTGGTAAATTCATTCCCAGAAAAATTTAACTAGCCTCATTTTTTTTGCGAGATATATATAAGCTTGAATTAAAGAGCTTAGCAAAATAATTAAAAAAAATATTGTGACCTGCATTTTTTATTTATTTATTTAAAACATAAGTGTGGTAGATTTGTTAAATTAATTCCAACAACACTGCGATACTGAAATAAGTCCAAAAAGCAGCAACACTTAAATGCTAAAATATTCAAAATCTTAATTCTGATTGGCTAAATAAATTGCAACATGAATGACTTTGAGATCTGATGTATCAATATTTTTTATGGCATTGGCCACTGGCCAATTAGCCAAAAAATTACATAAAATTCCGTTCAAAGGGATTCCGTTCCGTTTTACTTTACATAGTTTTAAAAGGATTTTTTGGAAATTGCAGGTTAAAAATAATTTGTTTTTAATTCATGCTTTCTAGATTTTGAGAGCTCTTTACAAAATCAACTAATAGCCTGGTTAAATTTTCCATTTATTTTAGTACCACTAAAAGAACAACTCCTTTCCAGGTAAGTTGTGTTATTTTTCCATCACACCGTATACTAATCAGTGTATATACACTGACAATATTCTACTTTCACTACATATTTTTTCCAAAGTAATTGCTTTCTACACTTTCACTGTTATACAGAATCAATCAAAGCTATTTGAGCTGTTATCGGCTCTTAAAAACTAAAAACAAAGATGCAACAAGCACATAGAAAACTTCGTAAGGTCCTCTAGATCGATCCGTTCCGTGGCTTAGTTGGCATAGCGTCTGCCACGTTTTGCTGGAACACGTTGGTTCGAATCCAGCCAATTTTTTCTTAGTGTTTCATCTTTGTGTTAATAATTATTAGAAACTAGTGGAGTAATTTCATATAATTAATTGAGTATCGTGGTGGTCAAACATTGTGCTTAGTCTTATAGCTAAGTCCAAACTCATGGTACCCCGATTTCGTTTAACCAAGGTACACGACTCTTTTTTGAGATACTGTATATGTTGTAGTGTGTATATATATACATATATATAGGTATGATGATCCGACATAATAAATCAGTCTTGTATCGTCATTGAGTTGTTTCACTCGTAAACATCCTTACCTTATATGGCGACCCTGCCATGTCTAAGTACCGCTCGCGTCGCGACTCGTTTTACGATACAAATATCGTATAGTATCGGAGATAAGTAAAAACTAACTTACAGACTGAAGTGAAGAAAAAGTGAAGTGCACATCAAACAAAAAAAAAAAATGTGTAATTCTCAAGCACCAAAGCCTGATCAAAAGATAACATCGCAAATTGGTTACCAGAACTCCATAACCAACACAAATGTGGAAACCCACATAGGGGTAATTTCCTGGTGCATGCTGGCACTCCTATTAATGTTTATTCTGGTTGGGGCTGTCTTAATTATGCGCTACTGCGCAAAATGCTTTAACAAAAGGGTGAACCGTGGCGTAGAAACAGGCGTAATGCGCTTGCAGAAGATAGGTTAGAGACTACTCTCCTACTCTACTTCCCTGCTGTCAGTGACAAGATGTGATGTGATTTTGTGATAGTGTTCAAAAAGACTACAGTGCGGTGTATGGTGGAACAGATGCTATAATTTTATATAAGACATTTTAACATAAGATAATTATAGAATATATATTTTATAGGTATGTTTAATATAAGATGGAAATAAATACGAATCTGTTTTTTGAAGGTTGCGAGTGTGATTCTTATGGCTAGCTACCTGAGCCAATTATGCCAAGACTTACGTACTATTAGAGGATATTTAATTAAAATAGGGCCTGAACGGCGAAAGAGTAGTAAGTCAGTTAAAAAAAAGTTAAAGAGCGTCGAATTATTAGTAAAGCAGTATAATAGTTACTTGGACTCTATTAAGAAAGTGTTACAATTTAAAAGTGAATTCGAAAAGGAAGAAATTAATAAGTATTGTACGGATTTCAGAAAATTGTACTCAGAAATACAGGCTTTGTGTCCCACAGAACACGGAAAAGAAAAACAGAACACTGAGGAAAGCACAGAACAATCGGAGGTAAGTGATAGTAGTTATAGTGAGAGCGAGTCATCAAACATGGCGAAATTTGACTTGAAAATTGCACTCAGTCTTTTGCCGGTTATGACGGACAAGGAAGATAATACCAAGGAGTTAATTGACGGAATAGAATACTATGGATCTACGTTAGCAACTTCAGAAATTTCACAATTAATTTCCTTTGTTTTGAAGACACGCCTCTCACAATCGGCTAAATTAAAGATTTTAGGTAAATACGAGGTGGTTGCGGACCTGGTTGAGGACATGCGAATGCATTTACTACCATTAAAGGCAGCGACAGCACTTCAATCGAAATTACTAAATATTAGCCAAAAAGAGCGCAGCATTTCAAATTTCGGACAAGAACTTTCGGAACTATTTAGGGACTTGACAATTTCGCAGGCCAATGGAAATACCGATCACTATAATATCTTGTGTCCACTAAATGAAAAGTTCGCTATAAAAAGGTTCGCCGACGGCCTTCGAAATCGTCGAATTGGCACCATTATTTCAGCCCGGGATTACAAATCGCTTAAAGACGCCATACAAGGAGCCCAGGAGGAGGAAATGACGTCAGTTCCAGGTTCTGCTGATATTTTAGGCATGCGTAGACAAGGGCGAGGTAACTTTATACCCCGTAGAAGTTACCGAGGACAGCGAGATTGTTACACAAGGGGACCACGATGGTCTAGGGGAGCTAATCAAAATTACAGGAACACCCTACAACCCCTATATCAAACCAATACCAGAGTTTGGTCACGTGGCGCAGCTTCTAGAGGTAGGTACAATTTCCAACGCCGTCCTTATACACAACGGAATGTTCATGTCATGTCACCTGGATCGCGCGTGACTACAGATGAATCAGAGCGCGATCAAACACATTTGGACTCATTGAATCATTTTTTTCGAGCCTAAATATGTTAATGCATGCAATAGTTTGAATCGGGTTTCATTGCAATTAAAACAACTTCAATGTAATTGGTTAATTGACACCGGCGCATCGATTTCTGTTGTCAAGTATGATCGAGTCGTAAGTTTACAAATTCCATTCCATAAACAAAGACTACGTATAAACGGAATCGGTGGAAGTGTATATTCGAACGGATTTGTATATTTAAAATTGAATGTAAACGAACTTGTTTTTGAACATAAATTTTACGTATTTGAAAAGATACCTTGTAACACTGACGGAATTTTGGGACAAGATTTTCTTCAAAAACATAAATCAATTTTGGATTTTGAACTAAATACACTAAACTTGACCACAGAGAGCGAAAAATCAGTGTCACTAAAACTTCAATATTTCGATAGTCATAATTATTCATATTTGACAGTGCCAGCTCGTAGCGAAACTATTCACTATTTCGATACAAACATTTTAGAAGACTGCGTTGTAAACTCACAAGAATTATGCAACGGAGTTTACATAGCTAATACTATAGGAAGGCCGATAAACGGAAAAATACCCTATAAGATCATGAACACGAGAGATGAAGACGTAACATTAAATTACTTTAGGTTATATACTACAAAATTAAGTGATTATTTCATATGCCAATTTAATACACCAACAATTAATGCCGAAAGGGTCAAGCAATTATTTTCACTATTAAAATTAGATAGCTTGAATGATGAAGAGCAAAAGTCAATCGAAAATATTTGCGCTAAATATCCCGACGTTTTTTTTTTTGTCCGGCGATAAATTAACAACTACATCCTTATATGAGCAAACAATACATTTAAAACCACAAAGCTCTCCTGTATATATTAAGCCTTATAGACTTCCGCAAGCTCAAAAAGCGGAAATTGATAGACAAATACAAAGAATGCTAGCTGATGGAGTAATAGAAGAAACTAGGAGTGCCTGGTCAAGCCCACTATTGTTAGTACCAAAAAAGGTAGACCCATCGGGTATCAAAAAATGGCGTGTAGTCCTAGACTATCGAAAATTAAATAATCAAATTCAAGACGACAAGTTTCCTCTGCCGAATATTTCCGACATTTTAGATTCACTATCCGGAGCAGTTTACTTCACAACACTGGATCTGTACCAGGGTTTCTATCAAATAAATTTGCATAAAGACAGCCGTCCATACACTGCATTTACAACTTCTAAAAACCAATATCAGATGACGAGATTAGCTATGGGATTGAAAACTAGCCCTAGCGCGTTTTCTAGGATGATTACAGTTGCAATGTCAGGATTGAACTATGAACAATGTTTGATTTATTTAGACGATTTATGTGTTTTTGGCCGAAATTTAGAAAACCATAATAAAAATCTGATGGATGTGTTAGCGCGCTTACGAAAAGTAAATTTAAAATTAAACCCTGCAAAATGCAAATTTTTACAAAAAGAAATTCTGTTCCTCGGACACGTGGTATCCGAAAACGGCGTATCACCTGATCCGTCAAAAACTCAGGCTTTAAAATATTACCCAAGACCTCAAAGCACAGAAGAAGTGAAGCGCTTCGTAGCGTTCGCTAATTACTACAGGAAATTTATCACACATTTCGCAGAGAAAGCTTATCCTCTTAATAAATTATGTACAAAAAGAGCAACATTTTTATGGACAGAAGACTGTGAAAAGGCATTCCAAGAATTAAAGTCGGCTCTCACAAACTCACCAGTCCTTCAGTACCCCGACTTTTCGAATAATAACGAATTTCTATTGCAGACCGACGCATCTGGAATAGCTATAGGTTCGGTACTATGCAATAGGGATGGTAGACCAGTGGCTTACGCAAGTCGTAGTTTAAATAAAGCTGAAAAGAATTATCCCACTATCGAAAAAGAATTACTGGCGATAGTGTGGAGTGTAAAGTATTTTCGACCTTACCTTTACGGCAGGCGGTTTAAAATACAAACAGACCACAGACCACTAGTATACTTATTTGGGATGCGTGATCCCACGAGTAGATTAATGAAATTTAGATTACAATTAGAGGAATACAACTTTGTGATAGAATATATAAAAGGTGTAAAAAATTCGGCAGCAGATGCTTTATCAAGAATAATATTAAGTTCAGAAGATTTACAACAAATGAGTGAACGTACAGTGAATATGATGACAAGAGCACAAGCGAGAAGGTTGCAAGAAAGCAAACAGGCGCAATATGACCCGAATTTAACGGCTAATAATCATCCC
The DNA here is from genome assembly GCF_003589595.1 of Hyposmocoma kahamanoa. Taxonomy (NCBI): domain Eukaryota; kingdom Metazoa; phylum Arthropoda; class Insecta; order Lepidoptera; family Cosmopterigidae; genus Hyposmocoma; species Hyposmocoma kahamanoa. The sequence goes on from NW_020653770.1 coordinate 2,828,105, forward strand.
CAATACTCGAGGCCTGATCAACCAAGGGTAGTGGAGATAATTAAAAAACCGAGAAATTTGATAGAACTAAGATTAATAAATAAAAATAAATTAGACAAATTTGAAAGACAGGGACTAATAACAAAGAGAACGAATTACTTTGCCTATGTGGCAAGCCAGTCAAGTATTTTCCTCAACAGATTTTCTCGATCATCAATCACGCGAGACGTATTGGTGAGAGATTTATCTAATTTATGTAGGAAATTAAGCATAGAAGAAGTGTGCATTATAAAAGATGAAAATAACGAAGAGTTTATTGCAGGAATAGTTAATGAAATAAAGGCAAGCACACAATGGTCCGGACCACGACTATATATACTTAAAAGTGTGCAAAGAATAAATAACGAAGATGATAAGCGAGTCATACTTAATGACTTTCACCTTTTGCCCACTAGTGGCCACGCGGGCATCAGGCGAATGTCTAATAATATTAAAAAGTTTTACTATTGGCCTAGTATGGATAGGGACATTAATCAGTTTGTATCAAAATGTGAACAGTGCCAGAAACAAAAACATAGTATCAAAACAAAACAACCTATGGAAATTACAACCACGTCAAGTTATGCGCTAGAAAAAATTTACTTGGATATAGTTGGTCCACTGCCTAAGGATGATACAGGTCATTGCTACGCGCTCACATTACAATGCGAGCTCTCGAAATTCGTGGAAGCGTATCCCTTACACAGCAAGGACGCTGTATCAGTTGCAAAGGCGTTTGTAAATAACTTTATCTTACGATACGGAATCCCGCGTGAAATCGCGACCGACCGTGGCACAGAGTTTGTTTCGAACACCATGGCACAGGTATGTCAACTTCTCAAAATTAAACAGCTGACATCAACCGCTTACCATCACGAGTCAATTGGAGCATTGGAAAACACACACAAGACGTTAGGTGCGTATTTAAGAATATATTGTGAAAATCGTCCTAACTCATGGAGCAGCTGGTTACCCTACTGGTGCTTCGCACACAACAACACGGTGCATACAGAGACTAAATACACGCCACACGAGTTAGTTTTTGGTAAAACTTGTAAACTGCCTAATAATTATGATTCTGGCATAGACCCACTATACAACTTTGATAGCTATCCACAAGAGTTCCGATATAGATTACAGGTGGCTCAAGAAGATGCAAGAAAGAATTTACTTGAAAGCAAGGTGAAGAGAAAGGTAAATTACGATATAAGTCTAAATCCAAAAATATACAAAGTAGGTAATTACTTGTTAGTCAAAAATGAAGAAGGAAAAAAAATTGATAAGGTATATTTAGGTCCATTTTTAATAATCAAAGATTTAGGTTGCAACGTACAGATTTTGAAAAACGGTAAAGAAGTAATCGTTCATAAAAATCGCACTAAACCTTATAAAATGTAATGGTAAAATTTAAGTTCTGATTCTACTTAGTTTAGGTAATTATAGCGAATTAATAATATTATAAATTGAAGTCAATTTTTAATTACTAAATATATCAAAATGTAACATTATTATAACTAATATTTACTCGTGAATTAATAATTTGAATTATATAAATAAAAATTTATATCGACTATTATTACCAATATTTACTCTTGAATTAATAAGCTGAATTGTACTCATTAATTTTAATTATT
>NW_020653770.1:2834756-2848868 GCF_003589595.1 Hyposmocoma kahamanoa
AACTTACACCCAAACTCACGAGAGAAATAATTGTAGGCCATACAACTATTTCTCCCAGCCCGGGAATCGAACCTGGGACCTCTGCGTGACAGTCCGGCATGGTAACCGTTCGGCCACGGAGGCAGTTATCATCGCATCGAGCAAAAGCAAAAGAAATAGAGACGAAATGGCATTTAATTTGTTTGAAAATTATGCTGCCAAATCATTACGGTGACAACTGCCATTTTTTGATTAGATTTATTTTTTGATTTAGATTGGCCAGCCCGAATTCGAAACAAATGACGGGTGTCGTCAATTGTTTCACTTAAAATAGACCAATTTAACTTGAGCTTTGCTATAATGGCTAATTTGCTAATAAATGCATTGAGGGCTTCCGTGGTCGAGTGGCTTGCACACCGGTTTTCATGGTGTTGCCATCTCTGAGGTCTCTGGTTCGATCCCCGGCCAGGTTAGTGTAGAAACTAACTTTTTTGTATTGTGTCGGGTCTGGGTGTTTGTGGTATCGTCGTTGTTTCCGATTTCCATAATACAAGTGCTTTCAGATCAGAGCTACGTCCGTGATGTTGTCTAATATTTATATATGTTTTTTTAAAAAAAATATGGACGAAAATTGAAAAATTACATATTTAATATTTAATACCGATGAAATGTGATTCCATTTGTTTTGTAATTAGATGTTTTGCTGTTTTCCCTACACCACCGAATGGAACAGCTTCCCATTGCTAGAGATTATTACCTTTATTACAATAAATACAGAATATTTTCGGAATATACGGAGACGTACACACAGGTCAGTTGTCGGCGCTGTACTATTTCAGCTTTCTAATTTGTGATTTCAGCGCAAAAAAGTCGATATTTAAAAAAGATAAAAGGCCCATTTGCCTTATGAGTGATGGATGGCCCTTACTTCGTCTGTATTACTGGTTATATATTCGAGATTATCAAAGTAGTGGTTAGTAGCAGTAGAGCTCCTTCAGAAACAGTTCGTCCAGGGAAACACTGCCAGCTCACCTATTTCTGCCGCTAATGAGTAATGCGACCTTTGTGATTTAAATCTTTGACTGACACTGCAACTGCAATGCACAGGCGTGTCGCTCAGCTACAGTCGTACGACTTGTTCGTCTCGTCACTTGTTATCATACAAAATACAAGAAATAAAAAGCATACGGCATTGACTTACAATTATATGGACGTCGGGTCCGTGCTAAAAAGTGTCCGAACTTATAGGGCGTTAAAATCGTATACAGAGCGTCATTCACGCTTTAGTCTTCGTTTGTTCGACTGACAGTGAAGCAAGCAAAATTAGACAGTACTGCGATGACATTACAATTTAAATTCAACGTTTTAGCTATTTCATATTCCTTTACATGTCACTACGTTTAAATAGGTTAACTTGGGACATTTTTTTCGTGGTTTTTGTATTAGACCCGTCGTCCATTTATTTGTAAGTCAATGGCATACGGCGTGTGTTTTTCATTCGTTTCAGCTAAACAAATGATTAAATTAGTTGCTTTGTTTCAGGTCTCTAAAACAAACTTCTACATTTTCAGCCTTTGAAAACTCGCGATCGTTGCAGAGAAAACAAATTAATTAAGTATGACTTATGAATATTCAAATAGGATTCAAATTCGTCAACGGTCCGTGTTAAATCGGGAGTGACATCAAAAGAATACGAAAGTTGGCGTAAAAAAAACTGGGGCGGGAGCGTGTCGGGGAGTTTTGAACTGTACCAAGTTATTAAACGAGTTAAATTACCATTCACAGCAGTAATAGACTTGTAATATACAAATAGTTTATTTAAGTTACTTCTATTCGTGATGAAAGAGGGGAAATAAACTCAAATGGAAGGCAGCCGAGGCGTTCCTCAGGCCAGAAGAAGTTTGCGAAACTACCAACCATCCGTAGTGATACTTTAAAAAGAAAGCTATTCTTTTATTATTTTATAATATCAAGTGATGGGACGACCAAGTCGTGGGCCTGGTGGTAAACGGCACGCCTGTTCATTGAACAGTTGCAGAACTCAGAACTTTAAATTGCAAAGATTTTTGGAGCTCTGCCACTGCGCCCATCACCCTGAGACATAAGTTGACAAGTCCCATGTGCCTGTAATTTCACCACCACCCTTACCCTTCGAAACCGGAACGCAGTAATGCTCACATTACTGAAATAAGTAAGGTGGCAGTACTTCTCTAGATGAACTCTTTCACAAGAAGCTCTTCTGGTACTAAAAAAAGGCAGCTGTAGGATAATTATATATGCAGGAGTATCTAAGTGTAAAATTGCAGCTGTACTGCTAATGAAGGCCATACAAATATTTCTCCCGGCCCGGGAATCGAAATTGGGACTTCTACGTGGCAGTTCGGCATGGTAACCGTTCGGCCACGGAGGCAGTTAGTTAAGTGATTATATAAACATGAACAAATCGATAGCCTTCTGGAATATTATATATAATACATAGACAGTTATAACAAAAACACTTAATTCATCAGGAAGATGGATTAAAAAGTTTTTAAATATCTGGCGCCTAATGCTGATGAATCGTATCCAGCCTCAACGTTCTCACGTGACCACCCGCGGAAACTTGACAGAAGTAGAAGGATTCACGATAATCTGTTTATTTCATAATCAAACGCGCACGATACACCCATCCACTCAAAGATAGGGAGAAAGAAAGAAGAGAGAGACAAGATGTTTATCTTCGTCAAGGCGAAGTTTAGTAGCAGTAGAGCGCCTGGTGAAAAAGTTTGTCTAGGGAAGTACTGCCACCTTACCTATTTCTGCCGGCAAGTGGTAATGTTAAAGTCAAAGATAATTTATTCCATAGGTAAAAAAAATGTCTTGAAAACGTCACATTTAAGCTACTGCTCGTTCACTACGCTGACCTCCCTGAGAAGAACGAGCAAGAAACTCTAGGGATTGCTCTTTTCAAATAAACTTAAATGCTATGGAATACACTTTGAATCAAATTTGTGTGGATTCTGGAGCCGTGTCGTCTTTCCATACATCTTTATCTAACAGGTAGTCTTAAATTTTGTAATATGACTTTTCGATCAAAACATTTTTAACGTAGTTTTTGAACTTAGGAAATGATAATCTTAATATATGCTCCGGAATCTTATTGTAAAAACGTATACAGTTCCTCATAAAAGAGTCGTTTTCCTCGGTTAAACGAAATCGTGGTACCATGAGTTTGGACTTAGCTCTAAGGTTAGTATTATGGATATCTTCTGTCGTATTGAAATTATGTATATTTTTACGGGCATATAAAATATTTGAGTAAATGTACTGTGATGCCACAGTCATGATACCAGTCTCCTTAAACTTTTCTCTGAGAGAAACCCGAGAGCCTAGTCGGTACACAGAACGAATTGCTCGTAATGTGAGAATTACTGCGTTCCGGTTTTGGATGATAAAACTACTGGTGAAATTACAGGCACGTGGGACTTGTCAAGTCATGTCTTAGAGCGTTTGAGCACTGCATCCGATTCATATTTGTTCTGATTCCAAGACTATACATAATTTGTAATCTAGAAACCTCGGACCGACTTTCGGATGTCGCGTGTGCACTAAGTCCGATTCTAATCCAAGAAAATACGAATTTCGCTTGTACACCTAGAGATAAAATGATCCCTGTGACATTTCGGCCCGTCATTTCTCGGACTGACACGAATAGGACGAACACAGATCTCTGCGATTTGAAATTCTGAGCGGCGACGAAAGGTTATGGATGTTATGGACGGCGTGACGCTTGACACCGAAAAAAAACTTTCTCTAAATTGAATCTAATCTTGGGCGTTCAATTTATTTCCAGGGAACCCTAACAATAACAAAAGCTCAGGATATTCAGCGCAAAAGGGGTGGATTTTTTTCAATTTAGGTATACAATGAGATTTTTAATTAATTTAGCCATTACTAACAAAAGGTGTCCTTTACACGTACCTTCAGGAACGTTTGGGTTAGTGACTTTGGAAAGTACAATATTTATTTAGATAACTGCTTGCTCTTTGAATATTTGGAAGAAGATGTCGTGACGTAGTTGGAGAATGGGATGTTCAGGAGCACTGTACGTGTGCACTGTAAGCCTTAGTTCACACGGCATTGTCCTGCACGTTTTTAACGTATTCGATTATATAAAATATATAAGTAAGCCGCAGTATTCACACAGCAATTGTGAGCAAATATTGGCTTAGAAGGCGTCAACGTTTTGTCTCACAAAACGAGCCTTTGTTTAACTAAAGATGTCAATAAATCGTTGTCCACAGAAGATTCGCCTGTCATTTTCTATTAATAAAATTTTGCGTGCCCTCCTTCAAAAAGGTCGTTCAATACTAGACGCCGCTAGTTCGGTGACTATTCGACAAAAAGGTGTAACACTTCGCGACGTGTGATAGTTCGTAGAATTTGCTTGACAAGTCCGTTGCGTATTCGATAAACGTATACAGCTGCGTTTTCTTGCAGGACAAACACAGTGTGAACGGTATAATAATAATAATAATAATAATAATAAGGCGGTCCTGCTCGATACGGCACGTATTGTTCGCCGATTCTTGGACCTGAGTCCCTGACCCCGGCCGACTGTGCCATTGCCGGGAAATACCGCCTCTCCCATTTAAAAATTCAAAATTAATCTTTTAGGCCTTGGGAGAGGCGAGAGTTTAAAATAAATATAATAATAATAATTTATTGATCAAAGAAAAAATGAAATACAATGGCATTACAAGGCACAACATAAAAAGAAACATAAAAATATAGTAAAGAAATGCCAATATTTGTGATTCCCTAACTCCTAAACTAGGTAATCCTGTATCTTAGGAGTTAGTGATTCCTTCAACATTGAGTGCTTAAATAGTACACACGAATAGCTTCAGTAGCAAATAAGTATACGTAAATAAGTGTATTGAAATAAGTGTACTGTAATAAGAGTTTTACCTTGTAATTATTGTAGTGTGTATTAATTGAAGTGTGTGTTTTGGGTGTAAGTGTGTGGAGTGAATGGAATGATGTGGTTTTCTTCATTTTAACATATTTTCTATGTATATCTAATGTATGCGCCATCAAATATTTTATATGCCCGTAAAAATATGCATAATTTCAATAAGAAGAAGATATCTATAATATTAACCTTAGAGCTAAGTCCAAACTCATGGTACCACGATTTCGTTTAACCAAGGTAAACAACTCTTTTATGGGGAACTGTATACGTTTTTACAATAAGATTCCGGAGCATATATTAAGTTTAACATTTCCTAAGTTTAAAAACTACATTAAAAATATTTTCATCGAAAAATCATATTACAAAATTGAAGACTACATATTAGATAAAGATGTATGGAAAGACGACATGGCTCCAGAATCCACACAAATTTGATTCAAAGTGCATTTAAGTTTATTTGAAAAGAGCAATCCCTAGAGTTTCTTGCTCGTTCTTCTCAGGGAGGTCAGCGTAGTGAACGAGCAGTAGCTTAAATGTGACGTTTTCAAGTGTAAATTTATTTTACCTATGGAATAAATAATCTTTGACTTTGACTTTGACTTTGGTATTTTAAACGTGCAGTACAATGCCGTGTGAACGGGGGGTAAGGCCACAAATTCGCAATGATGTGGTGCGTTCAGCGGGACTTTCAAGATTTTCGCGTACATTAAGAGCTTCTAGTGAAAGAGTTTGTCTAGGGAAGTACGGCCACCTTACTTATTTCTGCCGCCAAGAAGTAATGTGAGCATTACTGCGTTCCGGTTTCGAAGAGTAAGGGTGCTGGTGAAATTACAGGCACAAGGGACTTGTCCACTTATGTCTCAGGGTGATGGGCGCATTGGCAGTGCCCCTCAGCTCTTTGCGATTTAAAGTTCTGAGTGGCACTGCAAGTGTTATGGATAGGCGCTAGCTTACCATCAGGCGCACAACTGTTCGTCCCGTCACGTGATATTACAAAAAAAAAAGTTTTTTAAGACTGTTTTTAAATTAGTTTTACGTCCTCTTTTAAATTCAATTTTAAAACTGAAACTTAGTTTAAAACATTCGTTAAAACCTAAACCATGTTCCCCTGATTTTTTTTTTAAATGAATCGTTCGCCCTTTCTACAAAAACACCGATGATATTAAAAACATATTTAAATTTTTATTTTGTTAAGTTGTTGTTGTTATTATTGATTTGTATCGTCTTAATATTTGTAGATTTGTTTTTTATAATGCCAACGGGATATGCCAGTCGTGCACCTGGTGGTAAGCGACACACAGATCCATAATGGTTGCAGTGCTACTCAGAGCTTTAAATCACAAAGATCTGTGGGGCGCCCTGAGACATAAGTTGACAAGTCCCATGTGCTTGTAAATCACCAGCACCTTTACCCTTCAAAACTGAACGCAGTAATACTCACAGTACTGCTTGGCGGTAAAAATAGGTAATGTGGCAGTACTTCCCAGAACGAACACATTCACAAGGAGCTCTAAAGCAAAGTTTGCAATTTCCATAACACAAGTGCCTTAGTAACTTACTTTGGGATCAGAACAACGTGTGTGATGTTGTCTTATATTTATTTATAACAAAAATTTTGAAAAGATCATTTCCCAGATTGGTCCTATTGGAAATCGAACCCTCCTAGTGCCCATAGTGCTAACCGCTAAGCCACCAAGGTTGTCAAAGTATACTGTTTTGTCGTCTTATTCACCTTAAACATTTTAGAAAAAGGTCTGACTCAACAGTGTAACTGTTAGGTATTAAAACACATAATAAACAAGAAAGTTTTTATTACACGAGCAAATTAAAATTTTTCCATCTCTGAAAGCGTTGGTTTCCCAGATTATACGCAAAAAGAAAATTATTAAGCACCTAAACATACGTGAGACGTGTAAAGAGATCGAAACGTTGGTTTGTGAAAAAATAAAAAATGCGGGAAAATTCAACTTCAACAACATCAACTCATGAAGGCTGCGGTTCCTCCAGAGATGTATTGTAGCGGCACTGTGAAACTGTGTGATGGTTTCCACCAAAGCTGTGCGAGGTAGCTAGGCGATGCTAAGAAGCGTAGCGAAGCAGTAAAACGGTTTGTAGCTGAGCAGCTGTGCGAGAATGTGTAGCGGACTTTATTCGGCTCTAAGCGGGTGGGGCGCGGTGTGGTGGGGTGAGCGGAGGTGACGGCGAGCTCGCGTATCTCGCACACATTCCTCGCTCGTATCCCTTGCACACATTCCTCGCACACATCTGCCGCTTTTTCGTATGCCAGGGCAGCTCGCACATCTCTGGTGTAAATGTAGCCTTATGCGTCTCACGGGTAGGTACGGGTCTCAGGTAATCTGGAGTCAGGTAACCGGCCGCGGAATCGCCAATATATGACACCCTTCGGCCAAAAGTCTTCCTTCAGGCCGACAGATGTTTGGTTGGCATTCTCACCACAAAGGAATTAAAATTCGACCCTCAGGGTGTATTTGGCTTATATTCTGATATACTCCGCTATCTCCTTAGATCCCACTCCCACTATGCTCACGGCCTATGCTGACGCAGAAGGCTACCACGGGAAAATTAACCACATGAAAAAAAAATCAACATAAGCGCAAGTATTATGCACAAATTAACCTTCACTAGGATTTGCGGAGTAGCTGGATATGGGATTTGTTGAAGTTTGACTCGGGTTTAAACCCGTCAACTCCCAAAATCGAGGGCAAGAACTATTTACAACTAAATATTTGTTTGAAATCGAGTTGTATTGAAATTTAATGGTATTGCTACAATAGTTTATTGCTTTCTGGTGTAGATGTTTCAATTTGCCTTTCTGTTTTATTTACTTGCAGATTATCTGGAGAACCGCTCCCAATGTGTCAAAATAGGTGCCGTTCTCAGTTCTGATCTTAAAAGTCCTGCATTTGGAATTCCCCAAGGAAGTATTTTAGGCCCTACTCTGTTTCTGATCTACATTGACCTTTGTAATCTAGAATTAGATGGTGGGAAGATCATATCCTATGCCGATGATACTGCTCTGCTTTTTTCTGCTAACTCTGATAAGGAAGTCTATGAGTATGCTCAGCGAGGATTCATTGTCGTAAATAACTGGCTCCAGTAGCATTTATTAACACTAAACACGGATAAAACTAGTTTCATGCAGTTCTATATGCGAAAACCAAAGTCTGTTATAACTAACACACAACTTTAAGCTCACCATTGTAAAGAGACTACTAACAACCCGTGCAAGTGTCCAGACATTGCTATTACTAACAAGGTAAAGTATTTAGGTGTTATAATAGATGAGATCACCATATCGAAGCACTAAGTGGTCGTATCCGTAAGCTAATGTATGTGTTTAAAAAACTGCGCGCTTTTGCTGATTTTACAATAATCAGGCAAGTTTATTATGCCATATGTTAATCAATTATTACATATTGCATTACATCTTGGGGTGGTATTGCTAAAACTTCATTACTAACAATTGAGAATTTGAACAATTGAGTTCTAAAGGTTTCTACTTTCCGCCCTTTCCTTTACCCCACTAACCTTCTGTATAAGTCGTGTAAGGTACTAACTGTAAGGCAATTATTCATTAAGTCTACAGTTCTCAAACAGCACATTGCACTCCCATATATATAGTACTGAAAACACTAACAAAAGACGGAAAGATATTGTCTGCCCCAAAATTGTATCATCAAAACATGTGTTTATTTCCAGATTTTTTGTGTTTCTTAGTCCACTTTTGTAGAATAAATAAAACGCCAAACTGGCCATATATCATTTTTGTTACATAAAGGTTACGAAAATTCTCCAAGAATTCCTTCAAAATATGTCCTACGATGATACAGAGAATTTATTAATTGTCCCAAAATAAATGTTGCCTAATTTAAGCGTAATAGGTTATGATTTGCATTTCATTGTTTAATTATTATTATTGTTTTGTTTATATTTCAATAATTTTTTGTTTATAATTTAATCATCATATATTCACCTGTATAATTAGTATTTTTTACCTGAAATACAGAATTCTCCTAGTTCAGGTATATGTGTTTATTTTACATTTTTTCGCATAATTAGTCTTTAGTTATTCATTTGTACAATACGTTATTCAATAAACAAATTTAATTTAATTTAATTTTAATTTATTGAATCGATTTGCTTGAAAATCGATGCAAAAAATACCCGCTGCCCATCTGGGAGTAGCAAAGTAATTTACTTAATTTTTTATTAAGAATACGCGATCTAGATTTGAAAACATAGTTCCTTTGCCAATAGTATGTAAATATTTGCCTTAATCCCGCTGCGGGATGAATACATATAACGCACACACACACTCATCATAGCCCCGCCCTAGCGAAACATGTCGCGGGTGACATGGACACACACATAGACAACCACAAATTACACCCAAACTCACGAGAGAAATAAATGTAGGCCATACAAATATTTCTCCCGGGAATCGAACGCGAAGACCTCTGCGTAGCAGTCCGGTATGGTAACCTTTCTGCCACGGAGGCAGTTATACATATAACTAGCTAGACGACTATTTCATTACACCCAATATACAAATACGTATAACATAACTGTAAATGATCCTTATCTTACAGTCAAGCAAAAACAACTGCATGGAGTGAAACGTACTTTCTACACTTGCAAAAAGGTATCTGTGGTATTGTAATACGTGTTCACGTTTGGTAAGATTAAAATTATACAATCTATTTATAATTTTCCTTTAACACGTCAAGCGTTCTAGAGACACATGGTGTCCCTAACAATTTTGGTAATGTAGCTGTAGGGGTACCTACCATTAGACATACAGTAGCACATTTCGTTTTGTAAGCGCATTTCTAAGTTCCGAGCAGGCGACTGTTAGGCGTCAGTAGTCCCCCGCTCTCCCTTACGTTAGGTCGTGTACATATTTTATATATTAGATATCGCACCCAATTTATGTAACAATTTTAGAATTCGTCCAGGATAGTACTGCCACCTTGTCATGGGACTTGTCAACTTATGTCTCAGGGTGACGGGCGCAGTGGCAGTACCCCTCAGATCTTTGCGATTTAAAGCTCTGCGTGGAATTGCAACAGTAATGGACAGGCGTGTATCTTACCACCAGGCGCACCACTTGTTCGTTCCGTCACTTGATATTATTAAAAAAATTGTAATTCTATCATCTTGAATTATTGAATAGAAGCGAAACTTACATCGCCCTCCTTCTGATTACGTCATAATCAAAAAACTTATCTTACATAGGTTCTAGAGCGACACGGTGTCACTAAAGCAGGGCTGTGTATTCACCCTTTGTTTCTAAAAAAAAAACTAAGTTTACAAAAAAATCTAGGATTGGCATAGAGACGCATTTTCAAGTTCAATCTGATCGAGGGAATTTTTTTTGTGTTCGTACTTTATATTAGTAATAATTTATAAAAAAACCAAAACCATTAGGGACACGTTGTGTCTTTAATACGCGTGACAGGTTAATTATACGATCTATTTAGAAGTTACTTTCCGTTGATTATATATATTTTTTAATAATATAAGTGACGGAAGGAATAAGTCGTGTGGCTGGTGGTAAGCGACACACCTGTCCCTAACAGTTGCAGCGCCACTCAGAGCTTTACATCACAAAGCTCTGAAGACACCCAGAGACGTAAGTTGACAAGTCCCATGTGTCTGTGATTTCACTAACGCTCGCCAAATAAATGTGGCAGCGAAACGCTTCATTTTATTGTATTATTGTGGTTGTTATTACTGTTATAACAACGAAACGTACTGCATTATGTTTGAATAACGTTTCAAGTGTTAATACGACGGCGAAGTTACGAGCAAGAAGCTGGTTTGAATGTAAATTTTGAGCCTTAATGAAAAAATGTTTTTCACGGAAGAAACTCCATAATTTATCCTGCAAAGTTAACAATGTCCAGAATGCAATTACTTCTATGCGAGATGTAAAACAAATTCGTGCACGAAATTATAAGCAGGATGGTTCCTAGTGTAGAGAGGCGCTTTTTATTTGTAAGGAAAGCAAATTTGATTTTATCTCCTTTTATAAATACACCTGAATAACACGATGCTTGAAAATACCATCATGTCGCCTAGGTAAGATTTTTGTAAAACAACTACTAGAACAGTGAGGTCGTGGAATATGGATAGGGTTGTTCCATTATGCATTTTCTTTGGTAAATATCGGGTGGCTTGTTCCGTCATAATACTTCGTCTTTTTAGCATGATACAGAAATAAATTTTGGGTCTTTTATCAGGCACCATTTCATTCGGTTATTTTGTATGCAAAGCATTTTAAGAAGTAAAATTCTGAAACATATTTAATAACTTCATGTAATTACTATGTTTTTCTACACAATAATAAATTACATGAAAAATTGCTTTAATTACATACTTAGTCTTTTTCAAAGGTTTAAAGAAACAAACATTCCAAACATTACACGGATTTTTTTAGTAAAATAATAAAACATTAACGTGTCATTTGTAAATGCTATTTTTATTTCCTTTTACTACTATTTATTGGCCGAAGAAAAAGGTTTACGATCACTGTTTCTTTGTTTATATTTTTTCTAATTAAAAAAAAATTAAGTACTGTAAGGGTCGTAGCCGTGGGTAGGCGTAGCGAGAGACACATGAGAAACGAGAATTATGTCATAAATAAAACTGTACTACGCGTATTCAATTTGAAAGCTTTGTCCAGAACTCCACCTGCATGTACTACAGTACCTATAGGTCGATATAATCAGGTTGATATTGCATACCTTGATTTCCAGAAGGCGTTTGACCTGGTCGACAATGACATATTGCTGCTGAAGCTGAGTAGAATGGGATTCGTCCCCCGGCTTTTAAAACTGTTCGCCAATTATCTCAAAGACCGGAAACAATTTGTAAAATATGGACCATACCACTCAAAACTGTATCATACACGTTCTGGTATAAGCCAGGGATCAAATTTGGGACCATTCCTTTTCGTAATTTTTATTAATGATCTTCCCGCGGTTGTCAGTAGCGCCACCACTCTATTGTTCGCCGATGACGTAAAACTCGCTTTGCCCATTAAATCAGCCCTGGACTGTCAAGCTTTACAAAGAGACATTGACGCAGTGCACAAATGGAGTATAGATAATAAATTGTTATTTAATACTGGTAAATGCGAAATTATGTCCTTTTCGCGTTCCCCGTTGCCCATTCACTATAACTATCTAATAGACGGTATGATGATGGTTCGCGTTAACGAGGTCCGTGATCTCGGAGTTACTTTTGACACAAGTCTAACATTTCGTACTCATGTCAAGAATGTCACCAAATGTGCGTACCAGAGGCTAGGGTTCGTATTGCGCAACGCTGCGCCATTTACTACCTCAGCAACGCACACGTTATATACGGCACTGGTTCGCAGCGTCCTCGAGGCGAGTGCAGTGGTCTGGTCTCCTCAAGGGAAGAAACACATTCTTATGTTGGAACAAGTACAAAAAAAGTTTTTAATATACCTATATAAAAAGAATCACATTTACTACCCATTTATGTATCCAACACGGTTCCTACAGGGTCACCTAGGTTTCGAGTCGTTGAAGTTACGCAGAAATTTGTCCTTACTCACCTTCGTATTAAATGTTATAAGGAATAATATAAACAGTATGTACCTTGTGGAAATGACCCTTAAATTCAATGTACCTAGAGACTACTGTACCAGGCGACGAGGTGTGCCCTTGTTAGCAACTGTGCCTACACGCACTAAAGAATACCGACACTCTCCCCTTCCCCGAGCGGCTTCTCTCCTCAACTCCGTACTCGCAGCAACGCCGCAATATGATCTATTTGTGACAGGGATAGCGAGACTGTTGAATGAATGGAAAAGAGTGCTAGAGAGAAGACAGGATGGTTTTTAGTTTATTAGTTAGTTATTTAATTTAAGTTTAGATTAGTAATATGTTTTGTTTAAGATTTTTACTTGTTTTTAATTTTAATTTTTGTTAATTTTTCTTTTGTTTTATCTGTATTTTTATTTTGTTAAAATTAAATTGGCGTAACGCTATGGTTAATGAATACCGTCAGGTTACACCATTTATAATTGAATAAATAAATAAATTAATAAATAAATAAATAATCTCTACTTCAGCACAGTCGCTGTAGAACTCCTTGTAAAAGAATTCGTTCAGGGAAATATTGCCACCTTACCTACCTACTTCTGCCGCCAAGTCTTCTCTCGTTATCTGTCCGATATCCGTCCAAAACAATTACTGGCAAATAAATAACGCCTTTTATAAATTAACTAATAAAAAAAACGAATAAAATTTAACTGCCTCCGTGGCCGAACGGTTACCATGCCGGACTGCCACGCAGAGGCCCCAAGTTCGATTCCCGGGCCGGGCGAAATATTTGTATGGCCTACATTTATTTCTCTCGTGAGTTTGGGTGTAATTTGTGGTTACCTATGTGTATGTCCATGGCATCCGCGACACAGGGTTTCCCTAGTGCGAGACTAAAAAAAAATGAGTACTCGAGAAACTCAACAGACAATGTCAATTTGGTTAAGTATTACTTATTTGACAATAATTGTTTTGGACGGAGTAGACCCCCGGTAATATGAGCGTTACTGCGTTTCGGTTTCAAATGTTAAGGGTGCTGGTGAAATTACAGGCATATGAGACATGTCAACTTATGTCTTAGGGTGACGGGGTGGGAATGCCTCACAGATGTTTGTGATTTAAAACTCTGAGTGGCTCTGTAACGGTTATGGACAGCCGTGTCTCTGGCGAGCGACAGAGTGACCGGGCGCTCGACTTCATAAAAGAAAAATAAACCGAAAAGTCGACCATTGATTAATGGTCATGCACTATTTTCACACATTTTAGTATGTACATTAATTTCATATTTATATGTATTAGTAATAGAAGTCGGAGTAGCACAGCTCATACTTTAAGCTCATAGGTTAAGTACGTGTAACATGCGACTTTCTATATATAAAATTTAAATGGGACCAGTCTGCCGGCCGTATTATTTAGCTATATACATATATACGTACAGCAAAACACTGATGTACTCTCTTTATCAACAAAATTGGTTCACACATTTGTGTGAGTTTGATAAATAAAGTCCTATATATTAGGGGTTAAAGTATGAAATTGCCGTTTTATTGCAATAGGTTCTTTGAATTTTCATAGAATCTTCAT
>NW_020653770.1:2848878-2861830 GCF_003589595.1 Hyposmocoma kahamanoa
AAAAATTTAAAAAATAAACAATTTAGATTTTCAGTACAAATCGGCAAATTCATACTTTAACCCCTATTATTTTTGGAATATACAAAGACGTACACACAGGTCTTCTTCTTCAAAATTTGTGATATCAGCGCAAACGAAAGTTGAAATTTAAAACTGATGTAAGGTCCATTTACCTGATGAGTTGCCAGGGATGGATGGCCCTTATTTCGTCTCTACTTCTGGTTATCTCCGCTCACGCGATACATGCAGCCGTAGACGCATACCACACCTAGAGGTGCCGGTGATGATTTTATACCGATTTATCGGATATCGAAGTTATACCTAACAAGTAAAAGAACTAATATTAATTGCTATTTCGGTAACTACTCTAGCAAACCATAAAGTTTTTTAAGCCTGGGTCTGTCATTTAAAAAAATAAACAACTTCAAAAATACATCACGACAATCGTGTGTGTTATTGTTTGGGCTGGAGATTTCGGTGTTTATTTATTGAAAACATACCGTAAGTAGCGTTTTTTAAGTTTACCCTGAATATAAATGTTTATAAACTATACTTTAAGGAGTAATTGCATGGTAAACGTTAGAACCACTCAAACGGAATATTATCATATTTATCCAAGTACACCAAAAATTTCATTAGTGCTTTTTAAGTGCTGGATTTGCAGTGTATTACTGCATTTTATTTGAGATGTTTTTGTTGGTAGTACGGAGTGTATTTATTTAGCAATGCAGAATAATAATATCTATTTATAAAAACTTGTATTTAAACTGAATCCTTTTCTAATTTGCGAAACCAAATAGCCGCCATTTTGCGGTAGGAAGAGCGCATCGCGTGAGCGGTTAAACTCGATGCGTGATCAAGAACGATAAATACACGCTACTACAGCTGATAATGGAAAAGAAATCGCACCCAAGGGAATATCCGGGAGTGGAACGGCATTGCCTCCGTCGAACAGTTGTCCCAGTTGGCTGCTTCTTCTGCTACCTTCAGGATTGAAGGCGCACTCTAAGAAGAAGAATGAGCCTTAAATAAACGATAGTTGGAAGCAATTTAGTACAATATATTTAAACGCAAACATATATTGTTTTATTTATAATATCATGTAACGGGACGAACAACGGTAAGTTATACAATGTCCATAACAGTTGCAGTGCCACTCAGAGCTTTAAATCGCAAACATCTGAGGGGCACTGCCACTGAGACATAAGTTGACAAGTCCCATGTGGCTGTAATTTCGCCAGCACCCTTACCCTTCAAAACCGGAACGCAGTAATGCTCACATTGCTGCTTGGCGGCAGAAATAAGTAAGGTTCTTCCTTCTTAAGGAAAGTACTTCCTTGAACTAACTCTTGACAATGAGCTCTACTGTTTCTGAATTTGAAAGCAATGAAAAAATTTTATCATCATGTATATTAAATAATACACTCAAGGTTACTTACTATATATTCCTTAGTACCATTTTCTTTTCGTGTACACTCTTAGCACGTCATCAGCCTATCGCAGCCCATTGCTGAACATGGCCTCTCCCAATTTATTTCGCCCGGTCTTCAGTTTTGTCGAGCCGTGGTCTCTACTCAAGGACTCGTTTCCCCAAGTAAAGTTATCGGTTTTTCGACGGATATGGCCAGCGTACTTCAGCTTCCTTATTGTCGATGACTTGTAAGTTTTAAACTAAGGAAATGATTATCTTAATATGTGCTCCGGAATCTTATTGTAAAAACAGTTCCCCATATAAGAATCGTTTACCTTAGTTAAACGAAATCGTGGTACCATGAGTTTGGACTTAGTTCTAAGGTTAATATTACGGATATCTTCTTTGAAATTATGTATATATTTACGGTCATACAAAATATAGATAGATAAACACTTTATTCACTAATACTGCTGTCGTTAGTTAAAAGGGCGCTCGTGACTAAAACTCAAAATGGAGGAAATGCTGTTTAAAGGAATGGAATTAAATAAAATATCTTTTTTTCTCTTGCGGCAACTACACACCTTTATTCACATACGAAAAAATAAAAATAGTGACCTAGGTGAATCGGTCTTCGATCGGTCGAAAAAATTCAACCATTTTTGTCATAGCAGTAAAAGAGCGCTGACTCAGCATATTATGTGGATTTATTGTATCAACCAGGCTAAAGCTCTGTAAATGGTTACAGAGTTCAGAGTTTTTTTTCAATAAAAAAAAAACGACAGTTTATGCAGCTTGACCTGTGGCTAAGTGTTCCAAAAAGATGAATGCGCATGAAACTGTGAAATGTTAATAGGAAAAACGTGTTCAAGCAATTAAATTGTAGTGGATTTTGGCTGGCAGCCATTTTCAGAAGATGGTCCACTTCATAAATCCAGTTAACGTTACGCAAAGAGTCTACGTTTTACGGTTATATTACTTTTTAACCGTTTCCAGTCTTTAAAGAACAATGGTATTTTATGCAATCGTTGCATATTAAATGTTCTTGAAGTCGAGTACCTTGTTTAGGCCAAGAGGCTTTGCCGAGTGGCCTAAGTGTTTTTTAATATAATATCAAGTGACGGGACGAACAAGTCGTGCACCTGATGGTGAGCTACAAGCTCTGCCACTGCGCCAGTCACCCTGAGACGTAAGTTGACAAGTCTCATTTGCCTGTAATTTCACCAGCACCCTTCAGAACCGGAATACAGTAATGTTCACATTACGTTAAGCAATAGGTATGAGATTTTAAGACCTAATGATGTAATGACTGCACACAATACTTTTTGTACGAGAAAATAAAATAATGAAACAACCTATATTTAATGTATATAACAATCCATGGTAACAATCTCAAACGAGAGAAAAACTAACGCTACAAAACACCGCTTATATTTGAAATCAAGAATATCTAAAGTCACCCTGAGACACAAGTTGACAAGTCCTAAGTGCCTGTAATTTCACCAATAGCTTACTCTTCAAAACCTGGACGAATTCTTTCACAAGGAGCTCTACTGCTACTAATCTACTACTAATCGATAGTCGATAGAATATTTTATTGACTGGTATCACTATCTACGTGCGTGCAAGCAGCACTTTTGTGCAATGAACTGTAATCTTACTCCATCTTCAAAGAAGACAGGCAATAGTTTATTATTTTTATTGATACAAATTTCGAATAACGGGGCCAACAGTCGCAGGTACGAATACAGTCGCGCCGAAGGAATTTGTCTTCCTGTTTTTCAATCTTTGTATCAAAAAGAATGACAAACTAGTGGAGTATTTTTCATAAAAAATAGATAAATATCATGGTAGTGAAAACTGATGCTGGTGAATGGGGCACATGGGACTCGTCAACTTATGTCGCAGGGTGATAGGCGCAGTTGCAAGGGCACCCTTGAAATATTTGCGATTTAAAACTCTGAGTCGCAATGCAACTGTTATGGACAGGCATGTAGCTTACCATCAGTCGCACGACTTGTTCGCCTCGTCACTTGATATTATAATAAAAAATAATGAAACAAAATTTTAAAGAGTTTTTTAAAAACTTGGACGAAGAATTAATAATATAAAACTAAAAGAACCTATACCACTTTCATAAACGTACGAAGATGATAATGAGAAGTGTTCAATAAAATAAGAAACTTGGTACCGAATATGTCGTAACGCGTTCAAATGTCGCTAGGTGGCGATACTAGTATTCTGCATCGCGCAAATAAAGTGTTTACATAAATATTTTAGTATTAAGAATGCTTGTATAAACTTACTTTTTTTGACAACACTGGAGTTTAACTAGATATGCAAGTACTCGTAGTTAAAGCTAAGCTATATTAATATGTACAAATAGAATATTTTTAAATCTAGATTTAGTAATACGACTAAACTATCGTCCTTTTCAATTAGTTACGATTAAAATGTCAGACTAAGGACGATATTATTACACAAATATAAAACCGCTTTTAGGGGATTTACTCAATTTTGTCTGAGTACTAAAGCGCCTAGACTTTTTAAACGAGGGTTTGTCAGTCTTAGGAATAGTCCACAATCTCCGAAATAGTCTGCAATTTTCGCAACAGTCCCCCTAGAGAGTATGTGTAAGCCGAGCCCTAATAAAAAAGCAATCCCAATTGGGATGTCTCTCTTTGTACAAGTTTGTTTAAATAAGCTAACTAATCCAGTTGAAATTGTGTTGGGACCCAGGTCCTTTTAAAGACGATTAAACTAGTCTTCTTTGCATTTGGTTTTTCAACGATTTTTTCTAGCCGTAGCGCCATCTATGAGATATCTATGATAGTATCTCGTCAAATGCTTTTGTTACTTAGTTTGAGATCAGAGCAACGTATGTACACTGTAGTGTTTAATGGACGACTGAGGTATAAATTGATATAACTGATATATCTTTGTTTTTTAACCGACTTCAAAAAAGGAGGAGGTTCTCAATTCCACTGTATGTTTTTTCGTATGTATGTATGTTGCGCATGTTTGTTGGAAAGAGGATACCTCAGAAGAGGCCCCATTCACCAAATTCAGAAGAAAATATTCCACTTCTAAGGATGGCAAACTTATGGATTAATGACTTTTGAGGTCAGTTTTGTAGTACTCTGTACTGAGATTATTGGTGTACGCCATTTTTATAAATAAATATTAGACAACATCACAAGTGTTGCTCTGATTTCAAACTAAGTAACTAAGGTACTTGACGAAATACTTTCATAGATTTCTCATAGATGGCGCTACGGCTAAAAAGTCTCTGGAAAACCAAATACAAAGAACAACAACAAGCACATAGAAAAATTCATGAGGTCCGTTGGTTCATTCCGTGACTTCGTTGGCGTAGCGTCTGACACGGTTTGCTGCAAGACGTCTTCGCCAAGACGGTTCGAATCCGGCCGATTTTTTTCTAATGTTCGATCTTTGTAATAATAATTAAAACACTTGTGTTATGGAAATCGGAAATTACGGTATTACAAACACCCAGACCCGAGATAATGTTTTATACTTAACAGCAATAGAGCTCATTATGGAAGAGTTTGTCCAGGGAAGTACTACAGTCTCCTTACATATTTCTGCCGCCAAGCAATAATGTGAACCTTATTGCGTTCCGGTTCTGAAGGGTAAGGTTGCTGGTGAAATGACAGGCATATGGGACTTGTCAACTTATGTGTCAGGGTGACGGGTGATTTAAAACTCTTTGTGGCATTGCAACTGTTACGGACAGTAAAAATAAAAAGCGTATTGCTTACAACCAGGTCCTTGACTTGGTGTCCTGTCACTTGATGTCAAAAAAAAAACGTATCCTGTATAGGTAATTAATAGATTCAGGGGTCACATTGCGGAAGTCCATGTTAATAATAATGGAAGCAATATAATTTGCTACTCCGCGAACCCAGTGAAGGTTAAATCGTGCAAAATGGCTGTGCTTGCGTTGAGTACTTTTTCATATAGTTAATATTCAGTATTTTGTATACTTTTTGATATACCACCCATTTGCACGAACCACTTTGGTTTCTTAATGCGTATGGTATAGGCATAGAATAAACCTACTAGCGAGCGTCAAGTTTGAATTTCAAAAACCTTTTCTACGCTTGCGCGAATAAAACGCTTTTGCGCGCAGATTTCTAATGAGAATGAAAGTCTTTCCGAGCTAGTGAGGTGAAAAAGTTGTTGCTTATGATGTTAGAAATAATAATATGGCCCTGGGAGGTTGCTAGTATTTCAAAATAACGCTGGGTATAATTTCCATTGGAATAGTGTCAAAATATCTAGATATCATTATTCGCAATCCGACTACTCCAACTGCTGAGTGTAGACCTCCCGTAGTTTATGCCATCCTCTACGATCTCGCATCAGTCTCACTTAACTACGACCCGCGCCTTTGATGATGACGTCTATCAATCTCGCTGACGTCACACATTCGTTTGTCACCTTATTCCACCTATCATTACTCCGCCTTTCAATTATGCCAGCTCCATTTTAGCTTCGATATCCGATCTCTTTCGTTATTGACTTTAGTTCGTATTTGGATTTCGGAATTTGGAATTTAGCTTTTAAATTAACGTTGCTAGTGTTCATAACTGTTATTGTTAGGTGGATAAAACTTACTTACAATGTTTTAATTAATAAACACAACGAAAGAAACTGACGACGAAATTTATTCTATGATACTAAGTGACTGATGGTAATAGACACGTCGGTCCATAGCAATTGCATTAAATCGCAAAGATCTGAGGTGCACTGCCACTGCCCTTGCCCTGAGAGTTAACAAGTCCCATGTGCCTGTAATTTCACCAGCACCCTTACCCTTCAAAACTGGAACGCAGTAACACTCACATTACTGCTTGGCGGCGGAAATAGGTAAAGAACTAAATAGGTAAGTATTTCCCTGTACTAACCTTTTACAAGGAGCTCCACTGGCTGCCTACTAAATCTGCTGCGAAGCCCTAAATTTCTTGATTGGTGGCCTCAGTAAAGGTGGGCCGAGGATTTTATGAGGTCGAAGAAGAAGAAGCCGTTAGATACCAGCAGCACAGGACCGGTGCTATGTTCAGCAGTTGAACGTTTATAGGTTTAGATAACGATAACATAAAAAAGGCTCCGATAACTATAGAAAAGCATAGAGGAATCAATAGTGACAAGGGCAATGCTCTTGCAAAAGATATGATGAAATGATGATCCCGTATACAAAACCAGACCGGAAATCGGATATCGATGGCCCTAGTAAAAGTTCTTTGCACACAATTTTTTAACGATTATTAGAAACGATATTACCTATGATATAGCCTGTGAAGCATCAAGAAATAACAATTTATAAAGCTTGTTTTCTCGGAGTAAAACCTGCTTTTGTTTTTCTGAGCTTTGTATAATTATGACGAATACTTTGCTATAAACACAAAGTTAAACATCACAAAGAATTCTTTCACTTCGGAGAATTATTAAGTTTGGTTGAAGACGAGAAATTCTGTAAGATACTTTTACTGCAAAAGTAAATTTTTACCCGGAATACAGTTAAATCAAAAAGACATTAGGATCTGATTTTAGCAGCTTTTGTATATTATGTTTTCATTTAGTAGCCGTTACTATCGCATTGCAGGGCAAAAGCCCTTTCCTTCCTCCATTCATTGTAATAAGATGCCATTACAGGCTAAATTCTTATATGGGCATCTCGTCATGTCATCTCCTTCTTTCGCATTCCACGTCTGGTTTGCGGTGGGTGCGATCCACTCCGTGGGGGTCTTTGCCCACGGTTCACATGATATATGACATGATCATACTTGTTGAAAAAATATAAAATAAAAAAACACAATAAGATTATTTGAATCATGTGCGAACAAAACTAGGGCAAAGTATACTGGGGGCGTAAGGAATGGACCCAAGGCGAGAAAGAATAAAAAAATGAAAAGTAAAAAATAAAAGAAAAATATAATGCTGTACAACAAAAGCGTTATAATATAACACATGATGGGACTGTAAAATTGAAAGAACTAAAAAAATGCTTTGCACTGATATTTTTATTCTCAAAACAGAGTTGAGAGGAGATTCTCCATATAATTGTATGTAATGATGAAATTGACCATGGAGCATGCACATCTAAATAATTTTTACTCTCGCCTAGAATAGGCCCAATTTATAGCGTACAGGGAATAAGTTGCTTCGTGCATCTTAAAGTCCGCAATACATGTTGGCCGAGCCTAGACGAGTGAGGACCAATACCAACGTGTAGACAGTCTATTTGCTTTGCCTTGCCATCGCTCGGTGTCGCTCGCCTAGCTAGCTGAGTGAAGGCGAGCACCAACGTATATAGGGCTTATTTGGAGTGGCTTGTCACGACGTAGCTCGCGTCCACACGTCTCACTTCGAAGCGGTGACGTTTTTCTGCACAAATCAAAGGCACGCGCCTGTGCTCAGCGAATGGTGTACACATATTTGTCCGCCCGCCATTACTCGGTTGGCGTCCGCCGCGGTAATACCTGCAAAATGTCGTTCACCAAAAATCAAGATATTTTCAAGTTTATGGAGTTCTATCAGAATGAATCTGTTATATTTATTACCTTGTTCTATTTTTGTGAATACTCAGCATCCACCACTATCTTTTTTGTCTTTTTGGCTTTAAGCCACCACCACAGAACACGTGACAAGCCACGTCAAATGAGCCCTATACATGTTGGCGTTCGCTTTCACTCAGCTAGCTAGGCGAGCGACACCGAGCGAAGTCAAGGCAGGCAAATAGGCTGTCTACGCGTTTGTATTGGCCTTCACTCGCCTAGGCTCGGCCAACATGTATTGCGGGCTTTAGAATAGCCACAACGTAGGAGTGGAACGGAAAGTTGGAATTAAATCGTTCCTGTAAGCAGGCAACTTTACGGCGGTATTCAAGGCTCTGCAGCTTCACCTCTACTAATTCTGAGTCAACTATAAACCTCATGACACGCTTTTCAACTAAATTCAAGGCGGCCAGTTGGCCATATTTGTCTCACAGTTAAGAGCTAATTCTGAACTAATTCTTTAACTGCCTCCGTGGCCGAACGGTTACCATGCCGGACTGCCACGCAGAGGTCCCAGGTTCGATTCCCGGGCCGGGAGAAATGTTTGTATGGCCTACATTTATTTCTCTCGTGAGTTTGGGTGTAATTTGTGGTTGTCTATGTGTGTGTCCATGACACTCGCGACACAGGTTTTCCCTAGGGGCTATGTTGAGTGTGTGTGTGCGTTATTTTGAAAAGAGTTGGATGAATTGAGAAAATCCTTCTTTTAAAGATCTTCTGGGACACTCTACAAGGATTATGTTCTGACGGAGGGAAAAATGCACAGCAATACTTTAAAACCGGTCATTCGGCCCGTCTAAAGAAGCATTAAACCCCAGCGAACGACGTTTTAACTGCCTCCAACGGTCGTTTATTCAAGGCTTATATTATAAGTCTATACTAACGACAATCGACTGTATTTTCATCGATTATTACATTAAATATTTTTTTTATTGTGATCCGAAATATTAGCTTAATATTTGTAGTTCTTAATTTGTGTTTATATACAGTGTGTTGGTTTGCATTTCCGCCATATTTAAGAAATTAATAATAGAAATAATGCTAAATCACCTAAAAATATGTAAAAAAATATTCTGTTCAATGTTCTGGCTAATTGTATCTAGCAAAGTTTTGTAAAATTGTCCCGAAGTGTATTCACCGCGGAGGACAGTGACCCCGCCACTCGCTTCACCGAGCGATACGTAATCTTTCTCGATCGCTTATTTACCTATTTTTTGAATTATGTTTGTGTACTAGTATTGTTACAATTTATTAATTATTTACATTAGTTAGAAAATTTGACTGAAAAAAGATTTTTTGTAACTTAGATTTGGTACTTACCAACTTTAGGTTACATGAAAGTAGTGCTAGAAATACCTAGCTCCGTACCGAAGCCAGCCATAGGTATGTAGAGTTTCGTTTCAACTTAGCACATTCTTCACAACAGAAAAAGCAGACAGAAACCAGAGACGATTTTTGCGCGCAATTCTTCGACTAAACGTTCCACATCATGCCATAAGAACGCACTTGATGGTAATGCAGGGTCTGGTGAACTGGTAGCGGTAGCTGTGCCACTCGGAGCTTTAAATCACAAAGGTGTGAGGGGCACTATCACTGCACTCCTCGTAATCTGTAACATAACTAACTATAATTGACGTAGTTTATACCGATTTTGAAAAGGCCTTCGATCGCGTGGACCACTCTATCTTGTTAAATAAATTATACGTATTGGGGATTCAGGGTGACTTATTTCGATGGGTTAAGTCATATATATCAAATAGACGCCAAGCAGTCGTGATTGGTGGTAGTAGGTCTGATTTTGTATCCATTCCATCCGGCGTACCTCAAGGGTCTCACTTAGGACCGTTATTCTACAACGCTTTCCTGTATGACATTGACAACTGCTTTGTTCACTCTGAATTTCTCTTATATGCGGACGACAAAAAAGTTTTTATGAAAGTTAACTCTTTCGAGGACTGCTTAAAACTACAAAGTGACCTCTTTCGACTGTCAGAGTATTATGAGCGAAATAGAATTGGTGTCAACATTGATAAATGCGTCAAAATTACTTTCACTCGTAAAATCAACCCCTTGATGTATGACTATAAAATAAATGGTAACATCATGCGGCCGAATAGTGAAGTACGGGATCTCGGTATAATTCTAGATAGCAAAATGATGTACGACAAACATATTGCTGCTATCGTCAATAGGGCCTACAGGAATCTAGGGTTTATAAAACGAGTCTGTAACCAGTTCTCTAACATAGAAAGTTTAAAAATGGTATATTATGCCTTCGTGCGAAGTATTTTGGAATTTGGTAGTGTGATCTGGTCGCCCCGGTACACCGTATACGATAAGCAAATAGAGCGCATTCAAAAAATGTTCATTAAATTTCTTACTTACAAGTGTAAAAAAAAGTTCGACACATATGAGGAAGCCTGCAGACATTTTAGTATGAACAGTCTCTCTGATAGGAGACAGCTCCTCGATATGACATTCTTACACGATGTTGTCAATACTCGCCTAGACAGCCCGTCCCTTGTTTCCTTGTTTCGCCTTGTAGTGCCATATAATCGCCGTCGTAATCCTCTTCATAAAGTATTTTACGTTCCACCAAGTCGTACGAACTATGGCCAGAATGAGATAGTTTCACGCCTTACAGCTACGTACAATAAGTTCTTCAGCTGTATTGATATCTTTGCATACACTAAATATTCATTTAAGCGACGAATTAGAGAAGTAATTTATCCACCATAAGCTGTTTTATTTGAGTTCTAACCTATTATGTACATTTAAGTTATAAACTATTGATATTTTACCTTCTATTTACGTATTTATTTATAACACGTTCACACTTTGATTACTATTATTATTATTTTTTATTTTTTTATTTTTTAGTTAATACATTTAAATAAAAGTCCTAGTTATAATAAATTATAATATAGTTATGTATGTTGAACTAACATTTACATTTTTGTTGTTGTTGTTTATTAACTCATAAGCACACTATGTCACGTCATGTTATAATTTATGTTTCTGTGATATCCTGTAATTGGCATCATATACTGGTCATGTAAAGTAGATTTTTAAGCTCTAATTGTATGCTGTTGGATGTCCTTCAATAAATAAAAAATAAATAAATAAATAAATAAGGTTAGCAAGTCCCATGTACCTGTAGTTTCACGCAGTATTGCTCACATTACTGCTTGGTGGCAGAAATATGTATGATGGCAGTATTTCTCTGGATGAACTCGTTCACAAGGAGCTCTACTGGTACTAAGATATAAAATCCGTTATCTTTTACTAAAACATGATCATGGTGAGTGTACTTTATTTATTTATCTGTAAATATATTTAACTACTACTATTAAAACATTCCAAATAATTAATACAAAATCATTCACTTAATTTAAATTTAGTATTCCATGTAGATATTTCTGTCGTTGCCATTTAAAAAAACTTAATTAAGCCTTGACTCACCATTCCATTGTTGACTCTTTTTCTATTGGGAACCAGTGTTTCCTAAACTGGAAATCTCGAGCCCCTGGTTTGTAAGCATTTTTGTAGGAGTTCACGGACTCACCAAGCATTATTTAAAATAAACTAATTCAATCGCATTTATTTTATTTTTTAGAAAAAATAAAAAATATATACTAAATAAATTGGTTATATCTTACATTGACTTGTGACGTTTGGTACATAGCGAGCATGCACTTTGTGCACGTTCTAAGATTTGCTAACGAAGCTCCCAAGGGAATTCTTAGCTTGCAGACTTAGATTTACTTTGTTCCCATTTGCGTAGCATTACATATTGTGGATTAGCTTTAACTACTTGTAAATTTATTTAAACTCCATTGTTGTAAAATAAATGTAAGTTTATTACGTCATTAAGGTATTCCTGACTTATACAAAACTTGCATTGTTAATACTCAAATATTTATGTGAACACTTTATTTGTGCGATGCAGAATACTAGTAACGCCATCTAGCGACATTCGTACCGCATTACGACATATTCAATATAAACTTTCTTATTTTATTGAACACTTCTCATTATCACTATCGTACGTTTATCGAAGTCGTACAGTTTCCTTTAGTTTTATATTATTATTTTTTCGTCGAAGTTATTAACTCTGTAAAATTTAGTTTCATTATTTTTTATTATAATATCAAGTGACGGGACGAATAAGTGGTGCGCCTGGTGTTAAGCGACACGCCTGTCCATAACAGTTGCAGAGCTTTAAATCGCAAAGATCTGAGCTGCATTGCCACTGCGCCCGTCACCCTGTGACATAAGTTGACAAGTCCCAAGTGCTTTCACCAGGACCTTTACCCTTCAAAACCAGAACGCAGTAATGCTGACAAGGTGTCAATACTACCCTGGATGAACACTTTCACAAGGAGGTCTACTGCTACTAATTAGAGTGACACATGTCCACTAGTGACATGTTAGGTACATGATGGGCACGATCAGTGAAATCGAGAATCGAGTCAAAATTATCGACTCACCTAAGACATGCTTAAGTCAGTACTACAGTATCATAGTAAATAATTAATACCAATTTGTATGATTCAGTCTCCCCCAGAAATAATGGTGAAAAGACTCGGTGCCAAAGAAGCCAACAACGCAATTAATAAATCATTAGAACGTCGTAGCATTGGTAAAAATTTTACCTTATTTCACAATTAAAGATAAAACTGTCGATAAAAACTACATGACTAATTATTAAGAGGGAGCATGCCAAAAAAGTTTTGACCTTGGCTCCGCCTACATTTGTGAGACAAATATATGCCTGAAGTTCGCGTGACATGCGACAGGAGATGTTGAATTTTGCGCATTAAAAGTACCAAATTCGTTTTAGCTGAATAACTCTAAAACTAAAGGGATTAAAAAAAATCCGTAGTGACAGTTCTCAAATGTGAAAATTAGAGGTCATTTTGTGATTTTTATCTATCGAGGAAACTTTATTGTTTTATGT
>NW_020653770.1:2866830-2898516 GCF_003589595.1 Hyposmocoma kahamanoa
GTATTTAGTACATTGGACATTTCTCATTGTACTTTTCTGGGTTTTAGGAGAATAAAAGAACTAGTGCGACCGTGCACCTTATACACGTGGTATTACGATTGTTAAAGGTAATTAATTATACAGCTTTTGGGTACTTTGATGACAAAAATGTTCTCGATTTTAGATGTTTTAAAAAAAATTATAAAAATGCACACATATTGAAATATATGTTTACAAAGAGTAACCCCTAGAGTTTCTTGCTCATTTGTCTTACGGAAATCTGCCTTATTCGTAAGGCAGTAGAGTTTAATTCATATGACGTTTTCAAGTGTACTTTGCTTGCCTATGAAAAAAGTTTAATTACTTGCTTTTAAATCTTAATTGCACTGAGTAAACATAATCTAGAAACTTTTTTGTGCCAGAAAACAACACCAATTGCCTGGTCTCAAACTCAGGAATTCCCTGTCTTTGAGTACCAGACCAAAATGGTTCTACCGGGAATCGAACCTGGGACCTACGCCCGCATCCAGCGCCTACAATGCAAACCGTTAGGCCACCGGAGTCGTCAAACTAAATTCTACGATAACGGTTTATCAATTTTCCGGTAAATCATTCATTCCATAATTTAATATAAGTTAACTGTACACTGTGCACCCGAGTTGTCTCCGGTGTTGACTCGCCTGTATCGCCTCTCTATGAGTTTTGGACTAGTCCCAAAATCCTGGAAGCTTGCAAATGTACAGCCTGTACCTAAGAATGGTAGTCATGCCTACCCATCTAATTATCGACCTATCGCAATCACCTCCATACTCTGTAAGACTATGGAGCGCGTATTGAACAGCCGTCTCCTTGGATACCTCGAAGATAGCGATCTCCTCAGTGATCGACAGTATGGTTTTCGCCGTGGTCGATCTACTGGGGATCTTCTTGCGTATGCCACACATTTATGGAGCGAGGCTGTCGAGAAACGCGGTGAATCGCTTGCCGTGTCTCTCGACATATCAAAGGCCTTTTTAAAGAGTTTGGCATGATACCCTGCTAAACAAGCTTCCAGCTTACGGAATTCCTGTTGGCTTTTGCACATGGATAAGCGATTTTCTGAACAATAATAAAATATAAGAAGGATAATATAATAAAAATCTTCGGTCGACTAGAAGGTCCGGAGCCCTCCATTCTTATGTCGTTGATATTCCTCCTATTCGCACGAAGCGCTTTGCTTCCTCCTTTCTGATGCGTACGGCAAAGGAATGGAATGCTCTATCTGTATTTCCCGAAAAGTACAATTTGGGGCTATTCAAGGCTAGATTAGTTTTTAGGCACACGCGTCCCATCGTCGGTTACATCGTCGCTTAACATCAGGTGAGATTATGGCCAAGTGTCTATTATATATTAAAAAAAAAACTGACGCTTAATATGCAGTTTTAAAATTAATGACAACCGGTAGTGGCTTATTTCTAGAAGAGTCTTGATTTTTAGCCCCCGACCCAAAAAGAGAGATGTTATTTTATATTTTATTTTTATTTATTTTGTCACAGTTATAAGATACAAGTCATATTAATTTATAAATTTAAAGGCGTAATCGTATCTGTGTATCTGTGATATTTTTAGTAATGTCAGAGACATGTATAAGGTTTATATTAATATTTTGCTAAAAAAGACTAACATTTGGACATAAATGCATACAAAGTTTGCATTATTTTAGTAAGAAAACATCGATTAGATAGAAATTGCATAAGATTCACATTAATGTTTTCAAAATACCAGACCTTATACACGCGCAACCTGTGGAGCAATTACACTAAAAAGCCTATAGTGCCTTGCGTGTCCAATTTAACAACGCCCTCAGGGAACTGCTGGGGCTGCTTCGACACTGTAGTGCCTCAGGGATGTTCGCGGAGGTTAGGATTTAGGTTTATTTTCAGTCACAAGAGAGTGGCATCCCAATTGGCCAGAGTGAGAGGCAGCACCAACAGTCTTCTTTAGGTGGTAGCAGAGAGGATAGACAGCCGAATCCTGAAGTATTGGATGTACATAGTTGTAAGTATCTGCTAACATTATATAAACATGTTAAAATTTTCCTACGATAACACAATTAATACAAGTTAACGAACTATGTATTTGTCAAACCAATCTCAAGTAAACAAAACACCACAAACTCTCACGTAACACAAGTTGTGAAACTAAAGTAATTAGAATAAAGGAACAGTTTAACAAAGTTCAAACACACAACAGTTCAAAAAATCATTCAAGGGCAATGTATACGCTTCTATAACAAGATTCCGGTTGATATACAAAATTTGCCTTACACGAGGTTTAAAAGTATAGTGAAACAAAAACTTTATACTAAAGGTTATTATACAACTTCTGCGTACTTGAATGACAAAAATCCGTGGTAGTAACCCGTTTAGCTCATGGAGGTAGTCTCGATCTCTGATGTTTCAAATAAAAAAAAATATATTGTAAATGTTATTTACAAAGAGCAACCCCTAGAGTTTCTTGCTCATTCTTCTCAGGGGAATCTGCCTTACGAATGAGCGGTAGAGTTTAACCATTGTGAGGATTTCAAGTGTAATAATGCTTACCTATGAAATAAAGATGAATTTGAATTTGAACACTGTAGTACCTTTTATGGTGATCTGTATATACGTAGGCGGAATTACGGTCGGATACGTTATTTTCTTTTAATGTAAATTAGGAGGCAAACGAGCAGACGGGCAAATTGATGGGAGGTGATCATCGTCGCCCATGGATATTTGCAACGTCAGAGGAGCTGGCTGCCTATGCGTTGCCAGCAAGAAAATAAAAACAGGACAGGGAATCTGCTCTCGTTCTCTGTCAGAAACAATTACCGTCAAATAAATAATACTCGATTAAGTCAAAAGATTATATCAAGTATACCTTTATTCGCATCATGCGCTTAATTAATTCGAGTATTACTTAATTGTCAGTAAATGTTTGTCAGGAATTGTCCAGATGGGCTCGCAGCAGTGACGCGGCCAACCAAAACCGCCGATTTAAGGGTCACCGGCCTCGACGAGTCGGTGACTCTGGAGAAGATCCGGGCGGTGGTGGCCGCGAAGGGCCAATGCCCCCAGTCCACCGTGAGCGTGGGAGCCGTCAGACTGGCCCCCAACGTTACGGGAGGGGGTCAGCCCTCGTACGCTGCCCTGTGACGGCAGCCCAACGGGTGACGGCTGCCGGCCGCCTGTTGGTGGGTTGGTCCTCCGCTGGGGTCCACGTCATGGAGCCCCGCCCCTTGCGCTGCTTCAAGTGCATGGGGATTGGCCACACCAGAGCTCTCTGCCCGTCCAGTGAAGACAGGAGCGGGCTCTGTTTCAGGTGTGGCCAGGCGCCCGATGTGTCGCAGCGGCAGTACGGGTTAAGGACTGGACTCTCCACCCTGGACGCCCTGGAGTCGCTGCGACACATCGTGGAGGAGGGAAACGGCGAGGGAAAAGGCGCGGTGGCTGTGTCGTTAGACATAGCCAACGCCTTCGGCACTCTCCCCTTCGCCGTTATCAGGGAGGCGCTGAGGTACCATAATATCCCCAGGTACCTCAGCCGTCTGGTGAAGCACTACCTGGAGGACAGGGTGGTGCTCTACCAGACGAGGGAAGGGAGGCGCGCCGAGTGCCCAATGAGGTGCGGAGTACCCCAGGGGTCCGTATTAGGACCACTACTGTGGAACCTGGGGTACGATTGGATGCTGAGGGGCGCGCTGCTCCCCGGGACGGCGGTCATCGCGTACGCCGATGACACGCTGGTGGCCGTCCGGGGGACCACCTTCCAGGAGGCGGCCCGAAGAGCCTCAGTAGCGGCGGACATGGTGGTCCGCCGAATACAACTGCTGGGGCTCGAGGTCGGATGGATGTGGCCGTCTTCGGCGGGAGGGGTAGAGGTTGGGCGGTGCCGGCAGGCGCCCACATCTCCATTGCGGGAGTATCGGTCCCGGTCAAGTCCCAGATGAAATATCTGGGACTTGTCCTGGACCGGCGATGGAACTTCGGGGAGCATTTCCGGCAACTTGCTCCCCGAATAGTGGGCGCCGCATCGGCGTTGGGCAGGCTCCTGCCCAACCTCGGGAGGCCGGGAGCCCCATGCAGAAGGCTATACCCGGAGTATGGCCTTATACGGGGCTCCCATTTGGAGTGGGGCCTTATCAGCGGCGACGAAGTCGCTGCTGAGGAGGCCCCAGAGGGTGGTCGCCCTGAGAATGTGCAGGGCGTACAGGACGGTGGCTTGCGCTGCCGCATGCGTCCTCGCCGGTACTCCGCCGTGGGACCTCGAAGCCGAGGTCCTGGCGGAGGTCCGCACCTACCGGCGGGGAATGAGGGACCGAGGCGAGCGACCCGCTCCCCAAGAGGTGGAGCGGGAGCGCCTCGCGGCGCAGCGCATGCGGGACCGGTGGAAAGAGGGCTTGGCGGATCCCCCCTATGGCGCTCGTATCATAGAGGCGATCCGCCCTGTCCTCGTAGAGTAGGTAAACCGGTCCCACGGGCCACTGTCGTACCACCTTGTGCAGGTACTGACCGGACACGGCTGCTTCGGTCACTACCGAAACGTCCCCGTCGTGCCACGAGTGCGGCGCTGCGGATGACACCGCGCAGCATACCCTAGAGGTGTGTAGCCGGTGGGATGAGCAGCGCCGCACTCTGACGGGGACTGTAGGGCAGGACCTCTCGCTGCCGAGCGTGGTTGCCGCCATGCTCGATAGCGAGGAGTCCTGGGAGGCGGTGGCCTCCTTTTGCGCAGACGTTATATGTGTATATGTAAAAGGAGGCCGCGGAGCGGGTGCGCGAGGACGCGGCGGACGCGCACCCGCTCCGGCGCAGACGTACGGGGAGAAGGCGAAGGCAGTTCGCTGCTCGCCTGATCCCCTAGTGAGACCAGCGGGCTCTGGACATGGACTCCGGAGCCTGCATTGCACGGCCTCACTCATCTGGCCCGGTCGGAGGACAACCGACTCGCTTCTCCGTTGGCGCGGGAACCCTGGCGTAAGCTAGGGCGGCCGGGCGGCGTCGTGGTGAATGTTCACTGATCCCACGGCGCCGACTCAACCGGCGAGAGGGAAACCCGGGGGGGTTTTAGTGGGGTAGGCCCTCCAGTCTGGAGGGAGAGTCCCCACATAATTCCTGAGTCTCCCTGGGCTCAGGGGTATCCATAAAGATTTCTATAGAAGACTTTAATATCTTCCATCTATACTATAGGTATTACTAATATCATAAACAACAACTTTTGTGGAGTAATTTCACACAGAAAATAATTGAATATCAATTCAATAAAAATTTAAATAATCGTTTTTTTTCTTATTTTTAGTGAATAAATATGGCTGTTTACAAAAATAACAGGAAATAAAAACAAGTGTAGTGTTCATTGCAGGTATCGAAGTTATATTTAAGGTGGCTACGAGTACCGTGAAAGACAAATTGATGGATCGTGTCAAGCTTCATTCTGTCCCTTTCTTCCAAATTCTCTTCCTCTATTGCCATAATTGTGTAATATGATTTAAGGTATTGCATGTTGTTTGCTTTTTCAGTACACCTATTGAGTATTTGCTATACATTGCAGTCTGCTTTTCGTAAAATATTAAAGACTACGATGAGAAAAGGAGGCAGCAACAGTGGTGCTTTAAAAGAGACGTTAATTAATATGATATTTCAATTGTTAAATTCGACATTTCTTCCATTTATTGAACATTGTAACATTTGTTACTGCCAGCTGGTTGAAATTCGGGTACTAATAAGCACACCCTGAAATTTAAACCCCAACACGCGCCGCAGACCGGGCATGATCCCATACAGGCCTTGTACTTTATAAAGAAACGTTTATTGTATTTTAATTAGCCATTAATTTAAAAAAAAACTTATTTTAATCTTTCAATTTTATAGAAAAAAATGATTATAATTTTTAATACTGCAACCAATTATTTAAATGTCATTTCTAATATGAATTAGAACTAAAGCGTACAATAATTATAGTCACTTGTTTGTGTGTTATTTATGAAGTAATTATTGGAATTAAATACATTATAAAGACACAGTTCCGTAAATCATTAAGTAAAATGCTTTGATTATAGTATTTTTAGTTAATCAAGTATGACTTTTTATATTACTAAATCCGATTATTGACGTCAGTTGTGCTTTTCGACCTGACTGTATGTCCAACAATTATTGAGAAACATTTTGAATTTAAAACTTTGGGAGGTTGGCCTTTTTTTTCCGATACCAAATATAATTAAAATGAATGATAAGTAAAAAGGTCAATGTCAGTTGTGCATTTATTGTTCCGACAGCAGCATTAATCACACCATGTTTCCAAAGAACTCTTTAGTATCTTTTGCTATTCATAAAAAAATAGGATGCAATCAAATGTTTTTTTTGTTGCAATTCAACTTATTATTTGTACTGTAGCATCTGCTGTCTATTCATTTCACAGTATACACATTTGCGCATTGACATCATTGATCAAAAACGTAATTATATATGTTTGATACAAGACCAGCTACACCCGGAGACTTAGGTTTCTCATCCTCCAATATTAGACGCATCAAACCTTCAGTCGCGTTTGGTATTCCGTCATACCATTCGTTCCACCACAAATTTGTGCGATAGCTCCTTTTTTCGCTCATCCGCGTCTTATTGTTAAGTACATCACAAAGTCCACAGATTTCGTAGTGGAAGTCATTTTCACCTGTGTAGTGGAAACTATAATACCCGTGCCATTTGAAGAACTCGTAATACCTCGTTCTGTTATACATAATATCTATCATCTCTTTAGCTAGTTTAGCTGGTCCCAAAACGCGTGCGTCTAAATAAATTCCATCAGGCATGAATCTAAAAACAAGACAGAGGCAATATGCATGGAATAATTTGCCTTGTCAAATTGGCGAGGATAAATTGGATTAGGAAAGCTGATGACCGGAAAGAATGACCGGCATTGGAAGAGAAATAAAATAATTTAAAATCGAAATATATCCATTGATATGATTGGGATATCATTGAAAACGATGAGGCTAATTATTTAATAAATACTTAAAGAATAATTCTGTCCTGGATTGTCTATGATTACGAGTATTACGAACAAGAAATGCGCGCTTATTTTAAGTTATCTCTGAATGTACCGAATAGATTTAAAAACAATTTTAGAGTTCGAGGTGTAGCAAAACCCTTTATGAATTTAACGAAATTAAAAGCCACGAATGTGAGTACACTATGCCAATTGCTAATCTTACCTGTATATTGTTATTAATACATAGATCCTAAACACAAAGAAAGATCTTTGGATCTGACTGCACTCTTTACCAACAAAGCTACAGACCGAATCACTAGACCTTTAGAATCTCTCTATGTATTTGTTACAGATATTTGTCTTGCCTTACCTTGTATAGTTGGCACCCCCAAAAACAACTGGCACCACAAAGTGTTCTAGCGCTGTCAATATCTTTTCAGTGACATAGTCTTCGCTGAAAGAATTTTCAAATGCCAAATAGAAATAATAAGTGGATTCTATTACGGCATAGCATTCATCTCCTGGACACCATAAATTTCCACACATACCGTATGTATCCACACGCTGGCCATATATCTCTAATTCTCTATGCAATAATCTAACGAACTCTAGTCGTCCATTTGGTGCGTCACAGTTCGATGCAAACCATGCTGCTGCAATTCGTTTTTTCTGCAATTTGTTCTTAATATATGTACTAGTTTCGTTCATATCTCTGATGTCAATCCAATGCATGTCTCTTCTAGGTCCTATTATCTCATCGCGTTCATTTTTTATTACGATGTATGGAAAAACAACATCAGAATCGAGTTTGTATGTCCAGGTGATATTGAAGAACTTGTTCATTTTCTCATGTACCTCATTTATCGTGGCAGGTTCCAAACCCACCAAAACATATTTTTGATTTTCAGATCTTACGTGCGGTAACTCCAAATCATGCTTTGTGTACAAAACATTAAACAATATAACGTCGAATTTTAATAAATCACTGAAGTATGTACTATCATCAGTAAAATAACAGTTATTGTATGTACAGTTCCTGTGGATAAAGGGTGCTCTTCCATAAGGCATAATTGTAAAGGGCATATCTTCGATACTCATGTGGCCACCAGACCACAATAGCAAGTAAATGACGTCGTCTAACTTTTCAGCAAATCCGTTTGCGTAGTAAATGTTGATGGCGATAACTAGGATTTGTGTTATACATATTTTTAAAGAGCATGTGCATTTTTTCTGTTTTTGAAACATATTGTCTTGTAATTTTTTATTTGTTTGCGTGGTAGAATATTTCACAGCTGCGTGCTCACCGCCTGTACTTCAACGAAATTTTATAGCTACGAATCTCCTTTACGCCGCTTGAAGAGGTTAACAATAAAATTCTTGGGTTAATATTGTCTATTCAATCAGCACATTTCTGATGGAGATGAATACATAATGAAAATAACTACAGTCTCTACATACCATGACTCCGTCCTGAGGACAGGTATTACCTGTTCGACCAGTTGCGACTACGTAGAAAATGTCTAAGGGAAATTCAGTAGTGCTACAGAAATATACATTGTGTATTTATACGTTATAAAATAATCAAACAACAACAATTGATCTTTGTTATGATATTGCTATAAGAATTTATCTACCATTTTGCCAGTATCAATAGGGACAAGCAGGATTTGTGAGGTAAAGATTACATCACAGAACTTACTTACCAATTGCTTGTGATTCCCCCTTGCTACTGTGTTAACAAGTGTCACAGGTTAGTCATGATTAGTGCATATATCGTAAAGTATGTCATTTAATACCATTCCGTAAATGTCCGAAGACAACTATCTAGTATTTTTTATTCATGAATCAAAAACGTATTTATATACATCTGATACAAGGCCGGCAACACCTGCCGACTTGGTCTTTTCTTCATCTAATATAAGTTCCAAATTACCCGCAGTTGGGTCCGGAATGCCGTTGTACCATTCGTTCCACCACAAATTTGTGTGACGTACAGTTTTTAGATCCATCACAGTCTTGTTATTGAGCAAATCACAAAGTCCACAGACTTCATTATAATAATCATTCTCGCTGATGGAATGAAAGCTGTAATAATCATGCCACCTGAAGAAGTCATAGTACCTAGCTCTGTTGTGTATGATATCTACAATTTCTTTCGCTAATTTCCTTGGTCCCAAAGTACGTGCGTTTACATATATTCCGTCAGGCATGAATCTAAAAATTAAAGAATTCATGTTGGATACTGAGACTAGTGAAATACAAAAACTGATTTATTTTCATGATACCAAGTGAGCGGGGCGAATGTCGTGCGTCCGATGATGAACGTCACGTTTATTTATAGCAGTTGCAGTGCAACTCAAGAGGCACTGCTACTGCGTCCGTCACCCTGAGACAGTTGATAAGTCCCACGTGCCTGTAATTTCACCAGCACCCTTACACTTCAAAACCGGAACACAGTAATGCTGACATTATTGCTTG
The DNA here is from genome assembly GCF_003589595.1 of Hyposmocoma kahamanoa. Lineage (NCBI taxonomy): Eukaryota > Metazoa > Arthropoda > Insecta > Lepidoptera > Cosmopterigidae > Hyposmocoma > Hyposmocoma kahamanoa. The sequence continues at coordinate 2,876,296 of NW_020653770.1, forward strand.
GCAGTGGAAATAGGTAAGGTAGCAGTACTTCACTAGGATGAAGTCTTTCTCAAGAAGCTCTACTGCTACTAAAACTTCCCTGAACCTATTCAACTATTTCCTTAACTACTGAAAGGATTGTTAACTGCCAATAGGGGGCAACAATAATAGAGCATTCAGTCCACATGAATTTATTGTTTAAAGTAAAGGTGAAGAAAGGAAGAAAGGCCTGAACGGGCCGTATTTACTACAAATATTGATTAGGTTACTTGATTTCAAAGATATTAGAAACTGGTAAACGGATCAAAATTAGTAGAGAAGACATGCAGGAGTGCTCGCTTCAGACATTAAGTACGATGGCGGAGGTAGCATCGTCACAATACTAACACGTAGTGTTATACGCTCGCATCTTTGAGAACCCCGTTGACTCGCTCAAACGCAAACTCAGAAGATCTTTATTTCACAGGTAAGCAAATTATTTAATTCGTAAGGCAGATTCGCCTGAGAAGCATGATCAAGAAACTCTAGGCGTAATAGAATAAGGACAAGTATGGTAACTGCATACCAATGTCGCAGCGCGGATTGTATGTATACGGACGCACACATTTGCATAACCTAAAGGTGCTCTAGCGTTGCACAACACTGGTCGTCTCAACGCGCCTTTTGCGCACATATACCAGCTGCGCTGTTATTTTGTACGGAGTTGGTCTAGTTCAATTATCATTTACATTTAGGTGTTTATTTCAAACGAAGAATATTAACTCATAAACGTGAGTTAATATTTTTAGTTTAGCACAAATTAATGTGAAATGGTCAAATTTGCGTCCTAAATATCGGCACTTCGTCATTAGGTATTACAATTTTTCCCTTTTTTGTACGTTACAGGCAGATGACTGCATTATACCTGATGTAAAATGAAAAGTGGAATCCAGGCGTGAAGGAACCTAGTGCAGTGTTGATACAATCACAGCCCTAGCCACCTCCACCCTTCATGCATACAAGATGCCTTTTCACGCCTCGTTTAAAGAACCTCATATCATAAGGCGTAGTGAATACGTGCCCTGGAAGGGAGTTCCATTTGTCAACTATGCGACAGAGGAAGGTGCCACTAAACCTTTTAGTTCGCGATGGAATACAACTAGTTATGCTTCGAAGCAGGTAAGGGGAGGACGAGATAAAGTTGAACAGTTCTTCAGAGCACTCGCCGTGGCACATCCAATAAAAGACCCTTAGCGCTAAGGCGCAACGCCAAAAAAGCGGGTTCATCGACGATGACGACAAAATAAATATTAAACTGGGATTTGCATTATAATGGCAGCATTGCCTCGGTGGACGGCAATGAACACATGCTGAACCAACCACGACCCAGATTAGTTTAGTTTATATGACTATGTTGTGATGTGGGGATGGGTTTCGCACTCCGTAGCCGGGAGGGGCGATGATGGAAACGTGACGGGGGCACCATTTCGAAAAGTTCCTTTGAACACTCCCCGTTGTAAAAACGGTAGAATCACACACACAGAAAGCTGTAGCTGCAAGTCATTCACGCGTGCACTGAACGGCGAGCGCGCGGCGGGTCCTATTTATGCCTTCGCGCGCGGCGGGTCCTATTTATGCCTTCGCGCGCAGCCGCGCCGTTACATCTCTATGTACTACTTAATCACTTAGACATGTACTATTCCTAAGATATACAAAAGTATATAAGTAGTAACATTCGTCGAATAAATGTCGAGCTACAGCAAGCCACACCAAGCTAGCAAGCCACAGCAATAGCCTTCGACTCCTGAACAACCAGTGTTTTATTTGCCTACCAGCAGCTACACAATAGGCTTCTAAAAAGCCATTATGCAAATACTATGGTGACTTCCGTGATCAAGTGGCATGCACCATCATGGCATGTGACATCCGTGTGAAACAATTAATGCCAAATAAATAATACTCGAGCAAAAGACAATGTCAAGAGTATCAATCTTAGTCTTTGCATCATGCGTATTTTAATTGGTCTAGTATTACTTATTTGACACTAATTGTTGTTGTCGGATGTCGGTTGGAGAACAGGAGTCGAACTATTTAGGTCCTGAGTTCGATCCCCGATCAGGTCAATGTAGAAATTATTTTTCTAAATTTTTTGGGTTTGTACATCGGTTTTATTTTTAAAGGACTTCAAAAAAAGGATGAGGTTTTAAATTCGACTGTATGTTTTTTTTGTATGTATGTTACGCGATAACTCCGGTATTTCTGAACCGATTTTCATGATTCTTTTTTTGTTGGAAACAGGGTACCTCCTCAATGGTCCCATTTAATTTTGAAGAAAATCATCCACCTCTAACGGTAGCTGTACACGCATGAAGATTCATTTTTATAAATAGCGCCTAAATTTTATTGTAAGGAGCAATTATTTTAATGGTTGCTTTTGCTATTTTCCAATTCAAGGCGTTTTTCTCTCTCAATGTAGTAGTGAGAACTGATTTTTATTATCTCCAGAGTCAAGTCCCGTACAGTGGCGAACTAAGGGATGAATCCGGGTTTGCGCACAAACTTGGTAATTATATGTAATTCCACGTACTTTTGAGGTCGGTTATTCTAGTACTCAGTAGTGAGATTATTATAATATCAAGTGACGTGATGAACAAGTCGTGCGCCTAGTGGTAAGCGACATGCCTATCCATAACAGTTGCAGTGCCACTTAGAGCTTTAAATCGCAAAGATCTGAGGGGCATTGCTGTTGCGCTTGTCATCCTGAGACATAAATTGACAAGTCCCCTCAAAATCGGAACATAGTAATGCTGACATTATTGCTTGGCGGCAGAAATAGGTAAGGGGGCAATACTTCCCTGAACGAACTCTGTCACAAGAAGCTCTACTGCTACTAAATGATGTACTGCTGTCTAATATTTATTTTGCTAAGCAAAGGTTAAAAGGAATTGAAACCCGCGGGATCAAAGAAGTTTGTTGTTAAAAGAAGTCTCATCACGAAAAAAGTCTTTGCCCGAATTATTATCTTTTAATGTTTGTTCTTTTTGTTGTTGTTATTCATGGCAGGCAATCACACCAATTTCCTAACTAGGGAATTCCCTGTGCTACGAGTACGAGAGTAATGAAATTCAACTACTCATCCCTAGTGTTGTAAAAAACCGTATTTTTCCGAGGTGAAAAAAAAAAACAATGAAAAAAGAGAACATTAAATAAACCTTGTTATAATTATTAATAGTTCTAGCAAACCGAGACAGACGCTATGCCAACTAAGCCACGGAACGAACCAGCGTACCTCACGAATTTATCTATGTGCTTGTTGTCGGATCTTTGTATCTGGCTTTTAACGACTTTTTAGCCATAGCGCCGTCTATGAGAAATCTATGAAAATATTTCGTCAAATATCATGGTGTCAAGTCAAGTATCGTGGAAACATCCTGACATTCAATAAAACACTTCATTAAATAAACCTATTTTTTAATGCAGTTGCTCAAAACGCTCAAACGTACAACAAATCGCGAGGAAAGTTTGATTTTTCGCACTAGTGCTTTTACTTTTCCATTTTTTTTAATTTACCGTTGTTTGTAGTCTAAATAGAACTAAAGAGATTGTATATATGTATATAGTGTGTGTGTGTAGGTGTGATGTGTATATATATTTAATTTATGTGCTTTGTAACGTAAGTTATTCGTCATTAAAACTTATAGTTACTTACAAACATCCTATTGGTTTAAATTACATAAGTGTTTTATAAAACAACGGGTTACATTTAAAAATACTGAAATATTTTCCACAAAGAAGGCTGATTCAGTATTAATAAAGACCGGAGGTGAGTATTACGCGAGACTGTAATAAAATAGTAATTTTAATGTGGCTGAATACTGGCAACAGTTGCCATTGTACTCTGAATTTTTATCAGAGAAAGAAATAAAATGAGTTTTTTTAAATACCGTTTTATTTTACTTTCAATGTAGTTTTTTCGCAAATGTATTAAAAAACGTCGTTTGATTCACGTGCGGCTTTGTCATTTTCACTTGTCTCGAGTCTTGACCCTCGCCTCTGCCTCGGGACATAAGCCTCGAGACTCGTGAATAATGACTAACTTTCCGCACTTGTATCAAAAACAACTGTTTTATATTTAATTTACCACTCTCATGGCATATACATAGATTTTATGGGTTTCGTGGTCATTTTTAAAATTATTATTACTAATTACAGGTTTCTTACCTGTGTAATATGTCGAAGTAACGTGACTTCTTTAGTAGGTCACTGGATTGCATATTGAAGGAAATATTGAAGAGGCATAAGATTCTTTGTATTGTAATTCAATTATTAATTCACTTCTATTTGCACCATGAACGAATAAACACACTATCTGAAATGGTTCCTGTTTCACTATACGTCGCTAACCAGATGACATCCCAACTACCTTACTGTACAACCAACCTAATATGAGACCCTATTAAACGTAAATTCCCCAGTCAAATAATCCCCAGGCATTGTTTAGTTTATAATGTTTACAACCCTCGCAAAACGTTTGAAATCTCTAACCAGCACTTGACCAGCATAGCGGATTATGGCCTAAACCCTCGCCTGAGAGAGACCTGTGGCCCAACGTGACCCAATGCGTTCTTAATGATAATTTAGAATACAGCAAACAGGTTTAAGCAGCAGCGGAGCTCCTTGTGGAAGAGTTCGTCCAGGGAAGTACTGCCACCTTACCTATTTCTGTCGTCAAGCAGTAATGTTAGCATACCTGCATTTCCGTTTTAAAGTGTAAGGGTACTGGTGAAATTACAGGCACGTGCGCAGTGACGGGCGCAGCTGCAGTACCCTTTGAGCTGCACTGCAACTGTTATGGACAGGCGTATCACTTAGAATCAGGCCCACGACTTGCTCGCCCTGTCACTTGGTATATAAAAAAAAACACAGGTTAAATTATTACTTTAGATAGAAAACATCGCATCGACAACCTTTTTTTAGAGTCGGTCATAAACGAAGCAATTCCAAGCTACTTAGTTATAATATCGTAAAATGATATTGAAACCGGGTGCAAGATAAAATTGCATTCCGTTTAATACATTTCGCAGTGCAGTTTTACTAACTTCAAATAAGTTTAAGCTGCAAATTTCATGAATATTTATGGGAATTCGAAATGTGGTACATTTTTATTTTCACCCCGAATCCGTGGAAAGAAGAATGAAAATCACGCGTAAGTTCAAACACTCCATCTGCACAATTAAAGATGATATCGGCTTGGCAAACTTTTATTCAAAAGAGGAAGGATCAGGATTTTACTCACGGAACAAAAAAGACAATGGAAGTGACTTAAGCCTCGATTACTATCAGAACCGCTGTTGCTAAAACTTATACATTCTTAATTTGAAAGACTATGAAATCTTGATAATGATTGTCGTAGTTTCAAATTTAAAAAGAAATAACAAAATTCTAGACTCCTAATATAATTTAACATGTGCCCAGTTGGCATATTGCTGAAAAATCAAGACTATTATTGGAAGTTACGACGTTTTGATTTTATATTGGAATATCTATGAATGTGCTGCTATCTAGCTGACGACGCTGAACGACGACGAATTTGAGATGCTTACTTAGTTCTTCAAAAAAGAAGCGACCATATTGCAGTGTTAGAAGGCTTACGTTCGTTTCTTGTAACAAAATAATACCACCACAATATTATAAGCGTAACTATAATTTTTGCACTCCAAAGTAGCGCATTTTTCTGTCATCTCATTCATTTCATTTCATAGTCATTTCATTTTTCATTTTTCAAAAATAAGGCATTTTTCTGCGATTTATGAGGCGTTTTACCAGATAATTGATCCGACTAATAACGTTCAAAGCAACAATGGTGTACTGAGCTTAACAGTATATGAAACCTGTTTGCAAATGTGGCACGCAAACTAAGCATTTCTACTGTATTTATTGTTCTGTGATTTCACTCTAGTGGCGCAAAAACTTGTGACGTCACAAATCGTTTCGCAAAGTACTTCGCCGTTGGAGAGTTGGATAACTTTTAAATTAGTAAACCGATCTGGACGAGTGAGGTGTTGAATTAAAGAATAAGAAACCCTTTACAAAGTGATTTGATATTTATAACAAAATGGCAGTAAAGTTTGAATTTTGGGGAGTCGTTCGTCGATGCAAATGTCTATAACTTTGAAATTGGTTTATAACATAGGATTTTCATAAATTTTTCCTCGCCTATATATAAATGCCTATGTATAAATGTTTATCGCAGACACGATTAGGTTTGGTTAAGTTAGGTTTAAAAGAAAAAACATTTTCCTCTCAAAATTACTTTCAAGGTTATGAAAATTCGAGCATACGTTATTTATTGAAAATATTACTTCGGACTCTTGATAGATAACCGGCGTAGTGGCAGTAGATACCCTTCAAATTTGTTTCAAATCTTTGCTATTTAGTTTTGAGTGGCAGTGCTATTGTTATGGACGGGCGTGTCGCTTGCTATAAGGCCCACGACTTGGTCGTTCTGTTACAAAATACTTATTTTTATTGCTATGATAGTCTACTACTTATTTTGACTACGTTTTATGTTTTGATAGGATGACGGTTCACCCGATCTTCGATTACTTTTTCATACCCTCTTTGAGCACCAAATTGACTATGTGACTTTACCACAGTGCTCATGTTTGTTCGGAATTTTTATCATTATTTAATTTTTTTAAATCAAAGATGCCACGCGACTCTTGAAGGAATGATTCTTGTTTACTTAAAATACAGTTTACAAAAGGTTGTACATTTCTCAAACAATGTTAACTTGAATAACAACTTAAAATCGTATTTGAAAAACTTTAATACAATATTGAGGTTATTTTCTTTCTATGATTGCATAGTGCTGTAGGAAAAAATCATTCAGTTCTTTCAATTAAAGTTTTTGTAGTCGATTATTAGAATAACAATCGAACAAGTGTCTAAGTGTAGGGATTTGAAGGAGGGTTTAAAATTCAGATTTCGGAAATTTATATTTACTTTTATAGGTCATGTAAGAAAAACCACTAGGATAACTTACACCATATACTAAGTGTTAGTAATTACCAGCGAAATCGCAAAAAGAACTGTTATTTCAACAGATGCAAACAAATTGAGTCATTCTAGTAACTAATTTATTTGTAGTTGGCAGTACGATTAGTCATCACGTCTTCTTGTCGAGTAAATGCCGTAAATCAGTAGAAATCCTGTATTTATTTACAAGCGCTTTACATGTGTTGTCGTTACAAAAATATACTTATACATTAACAAACACATGCACCTTGACAGGCATTGCAATGAAAAGGGAGAGGGGCAGACATTAATCATAATTTATCTTGGAGATACTCGTCCACGTCGTAATAACTTTTAGAAATTAATAATTTTTTCAATACATTTGTGAATGTGTTGACGTTGGATTCTGATTTTTATTGACATAGAATGAGGTCCGGAATTAAGTGTCTTCAATTTAGACATTGCTTGTATTAAGTTATTTTTATTTCGCGGAATGTTATGTCAGGGGGCGTCTCTGACTTTATTATAAAAATTAGAGTTATTCTTTATGAATTTGCACACTTCCAAAATATACATACCTGACAATTCTTGCTTTATATTTACAAGAATCCGAATACATTTTTTCTGTTCGGTTAAGACCTCATGGGCATTTACGCTGTTACCCCAAAGTATTACGCCGTAGTTTAGTCACGCGTGAGCGTAGGCGTAATATGCCGTCACCGAATTATATTTCTTTGGCCCTGCAAGCAACCACCTCTATGCCCCTACTTGTTGCCTTTAGCAGGTATTGGCGAGTGTAGCTGGTCGGACACAGTGAGCAAGAGAGCAAATGAGACGTACTTTGTGTGGGGGAACAGCAAGAACAATGGTTTCGAGTCGGACTGATATATCCCCATTCACCATGTTTTCTTTACAATAGCCAACTGTGATCTGACCACTGACCACTGCAACTCGTGGCCCGGGGGAAGACTTTCAGCTGGGATAACGTAATCATGAGGAGCAGCGAATTTGGCTTGCCTAAGTTTGCACCTCGCGTCCGTTGGGCTACCTTCTAAAGCGGTGGTATGTCGAAGGAAGCTTCCTAGGCTTGATAGTAAGACTAGTCGTACAGCGTTATGATTTTGATTCAAAACCGAACCGAACAAAATCGAACCGATCGGGTAGTCTCGAAAGGGTTTCTGAGCGAGAAGATGAACCTGATTCCTACTATATCTTTCTAATTTGTGAGTTAAATCGACTATTGTTCCGATTTGAAATATGAAAAGTTTCCGATCGACCAGTTGTGAACCGCAATTATGCGCCTCGACTTGGAAGAGACGCAGTTTCCGATCGGGAGAGGCAATCAAAATCAAGCTGCAGGTGGGAGCTTGTGGTCGAATAAAGGGTGCCGACTATCTATAGCCATTACTAAACTGTCTATGGTCGGGTCAGTGACCTATTTATTTTAGTAGCAAAAGAGCGCCTTGTAAAGGAGTTTATTCAGGGAAGTACTGCCACCGTACCTATATCTGCCACCAAGCGGTAATGTGAACATTACTGCGTTTCGGTTTTGAAGGGTAAGGGTGCTGGTGAAATTACAGACACATGGGACTTTTTGTGTGACTAGGACGATTTAAAATTTTAAAATTTGAGTGGCACTGCAACTGTTGTTGACAGGCGTGTCGTTTACCATCAGGCGCACGACTTGTTCGTCCCATCATTCAGATCATAATTTTTTTCCGTATGTAATGTGCCACTCAAAACGTTTGAGGTCAAGTCAGAAACTTTTGAGGGCTTCGCGTGGGTATAATAACTCACAAAAGTTTTATCGATATCATATCAAAAAAGATGTATCATGGCTGAGGAAGCTAAGGAAATTGTTCCAGGCAATCTCGGAATAACCAAATTGGAGATACAAAGACTGCTTGGATAGATTGTTTGTGTTTGTGTACTTATAGTAATAAACATTAGTAACTCTAATACATTAAACAGCTAGCACTAATCTATCAAACATCATCTAAACAGTTTATATCGATCAACGGAAAAGATTTACTGCATACAATTCATCACAAACCATCAACCCGTCTAAGTTGTTGCATCGAGATATTGTATAAGTACAAAATTATAATATTATCAAACAGTTCGGATGCTTCGATGAAAAATTGAATTACGATGTCCTGGAATAAGATGAAAAGGTAAAATTTTTAGGAACATTTGACACTCTTATAACTCAACGCGAAGAGCTATTCGGCCGTGGTTTAATTAGCAAGGTTAACGCTGTTTGGCAATTCAAATCTGTGTTTAATTCTATTCGCCATTAAGGCATCATAAATCTCTTTGTTGGGCCCTGGTTCCTCTAAGAGTTCAAGTTATAGTTGTACGGTTTATAAATACATTTTTAATGAAGCTTAGAACAATCGTAGTCGTGCAGTTTAAAGTGTCGTGACTTGTATATTTAAATGAAATTATACACATAAACACGATACGTCGTCGCGTCTTGCGACGAATTATATTAATTTTTTTTTTCACACATACACATTCAACATTATACTTAGTGAATGTTATATCTGAAGTGTTTATTTAAAATGAACATTAAACGCCATCGGTATATTAGATTGAAAGTTGTTATATCAATCGTCTATTAAACCCAGTGACCTTTATATCATGCAAGAAATGTCTGTATATCATAAATTTATTATATCTGTTGAGCGTTATATCGACTAAAAATATGTCATTTGTTGTTATATATTACGAATTCGCACGCAGTACATGCAATTCGGTGAACCTCTGGAAAACTGCTGCATCCATCCTGTTTGCTATTAGCTTTAGGATCTTGTTATTGCTTCCCGTCACCCTTTGTACCACCGCTGCAGACATTTTGCGCATTATGGCATAAAAATCCTTAACAGCAGCATCCGCAAACATGCTAGATGCGCTACAGAAACGTGGAAGCCTCAACAAGACCCTAAAGGTATTATTATATTGGATTCGCAAGGCACTGTACGATCTCTGTGTGAAATTAGACCACAGAGTACACGTGTAGAAACTTTGGCAGTATGCTCTGAAGAGCGTAAGTTTCACTCCAATTGTACATCGCGTGAATCTGTGAGCCAACATATTGCCTCGAACCGACAGTGCCCTGCGCTCCCTCTCCATACCCACATCATCTTTTCTACTCTCCGCCACAATATGGCCTTGATACTTAAACTGTGCAATACGCCTCAATGGTATTCCATTCAACAAGATTGGAGGTACATATGCTGGCCCTTTAATCTTGCCTTTGAATAACAAAAACTCACTCTTCTTCTCGTTGTACCTTAAGCCGTGAGCATAAGCCTCACAATGCATGGCTCAAAAGTTTTTTTAAACCTCCAATCGAAGGGTAGTAAGTAGTTTTAAGTGTTGTAATTGCGCAGTTTTAGTGAAAACAGTTACAATTTGCGTGTTCAACTAGATTACACTGTCTCAACTAACTCGCTGAGGAAGTTTTTGTCGTCGCAAAAACGACACGTGTTTGCGCCAGCATTTTTTTACCCTTCAAGGGAGGAATTGCTGTTATGCCGGAAATAAATAAAGCCAATACAGACAGGCTTCCAACAAAATTCTCTACTTTTGTCACTTTCGGTTTTCCACGAAAAAATCTAAGTCAATATAAAAGTTCCCTTTGTTCCATGCAAAATAATTACGTTTATCGCAGGGTCTTATATACCTAACATCGTCAATCCATTGAAGTCTCACTGCTGGGCACAGGTTTCCTGTTGGAAGGGGGTACAAGCACTGTCTGCACAGTAAGCGCTTTTGCACATTGCAACTGATTAGTATTCGTTCCGAACCCTAGACAACCAAAATCTAGAAAACCTATCTTGGCGCGCCGCCTGTCGCGGCAGCGGCCGGCGAATCGCCAATACTAAATTTCGATGAGAAATTCTATTTTTGGTATTAAAATGTTATTTTTAATGGATACGAATTGATATGTATTGTTTTTTGATATGCATTTAATTTGAAAAAAAATAACGAATATCGCTTGTACATCTAGAGATAAAATGATTCCAGTGACATTTCGGACCGTCATTTCTCGGATTCGGAACTGGCCCTGTACTGTCTGACATCCGTCCGAAACAATTTTTTTTTTATATAACATCCATCAGTGCCACTCAGAGCTTTAAGTTGCAAAGATCTGAGGGGCACTACCACTGTGCTCGTCACCCTGAGACATAAGTTTACAAGTCCTATATGCCTATAATTTCACCAGCACCCTTACCCTTCAAAATCGGAACACAGTAATGCTGACATTACTGCTTGGCGGCAGAAATAGGTGAGGTGGCAGTACTACCCTGGATGAACTCTTTCACAAGAAACTCTACAGCTATTTAATTGTTACTCTCATAAGAAATACTCGACCAAATTTAATGACGGATGATGCGAATGAAGCTTCATACTTGATCGTATCGTCTTTTAATTTTGTCGATTAGCTATTTGGAAGTAATTGTTTGGAAGGAATGTCGGACGAGGAACGAGAATTGGATACAAATTGGACGTAGTGGCCAAACGCTCTAAAATAGGTTCCACTAAAAATCATCTGCAATATGCAAAATCACTACAAGTTCTCGACCAATTTATCGCAGGATGTTATATACCTATCATCGTCAACCTATGGTGCGTCTTACTGCTGTGCACGGGTTTCCTTTAACAGGTTTAGTGACATCAATCATTCCAAAGGTTGTGAACCTTCTTTGAGATTCAGGTTTCATCGCGATGTTATCCTCTAGGCGGAAGGCATTGCTATTGAATAGAAAATAAATGTACGTAACTTCCAAACACACGTCAAAGGCACACATGCCACAGGGATTCTAGCCGTCGTCAACATTTTACCGCTCTTGTATGCATTGTCTAGAATTTCATAGACTTTCGTAGTTCAACGAGTTTTACTAGACCTTGCGAAGCTTCTAACTAAGGGTGTGTCCGCATTATGTCGTGACGACAAATAGTCGTGCAGTTTAAAGTGTCGTGGCTTGTATATTTAAGTAAGTTCACACATAGAACAACACGATTAACTGTCGTTCACGATTTGTTTGACGTCACGACGACAGACTATCGTGATAATGGGAAGAGCTATAGCTAGAACGACAGTCGTTCGAGGATAAATAAAACGCCACGATAAAAATGTGACGACAGATAATCGCAGCTTCAAACGATTCTGTCATGTAACGACAAGACCGCTGCTGTGAATCGGTAAGTTGTCCTCACGATCTAGTGGGAACAGCTAGACACGACAGTCGTTCAACGATTAAATAAACGTCTACCTCAGATAGTCGTGTTACGGGAACAAGCTAGACGCGACAGTCGTTCAACGATAAAATAAACGTCCACCTCAGATAGTCGTGATATGGGAACAGGCTAGACGCGACAATCGTCCAACGATAAACAAAACGTTACGACATAATGGGAATGCGCCCTAACACCACAAGCAAAGATCAAGTGAGAGATTAGCAACACCTGTGTAGCTATTTCATGTTCCCCACCCACCCTTAAAATGTTAATACAGTAATTACGCCACTCACGCGTGGATGAATGGAAGTTTTGTAAAAGAAAAAATCGGCAATCTGTGCATAAGTTTATGGTGAAATACGACACAGGTGTTAGTATACAAAGAGTGAATTAAAATAAACAGATTGCACTGGAAGTGGCCTCGGTTCGTAATCGCGATCTTGCGGCGTTAGAGATGTAGTCGGCCGGGTAATTTCGTGCTTATATCATAAGATCTTTAGGAGACCAGCTAGTGTTTGTAGCAGTAACGCTCGTTGTAAAATAGTTCAAAAGTAAAAATGTAATAGTTCGTCCAGTGAAGTTATTTATTCTTTTATATTATTAAGTGACGGGGCGAACAAGTCGCGCGCTGACCACCACAGCGGCATGCCTGTCCATAGCAGCTGCAGTGCCACTCAGAGTTTTAAATCGCAAAGACTGAGGGGCACTGCTACTGCGCCCGTCACCCTGAGACGTAAGTTGACCATGTGCCTGTTCATGTCCATGTGTTAGTAATTTATCTACATTTTAGCGATTCGAGTGTTGACCCATCCAGTTACCGTTAGATCATTACCATAGTAGGTTCTCCAATCCATCACTCGTTCGGTTTTACTTCTTTGTGCCACCACTCATACAATAGTTACGAATTGGTTGCTTCTGCAGATTTTTGCTTATAGGGTTATGATTTGCAAAAGTACGAGTTTATCCTGCGATTGTTAACACCATAAGTATAATTGTAACTTTTTTATAAAAAAAAAACCTACCTCAAAAGTCCATTACATCTATTTGCTAAGTTTTATTGAAATCGGTTACCGGAAAGTGCGCGAAACCGGATTCAACCACTAATTTAAGTAATTTGCTACCCTTAGACGTGGAATATTTTTTCAAATTTAAATAAGATCATAACTGAAGTACCCTCTGTCCAACAAAAAAAGAATTATCAAAATCGGTTCACAAATTAGTTACAGTTATCGCGTAACATACATCCAAAAAAAAAACCGTCGAATTCATAACCTCCTCCTTTTTTGAAGTCGGTTAAAGGCGCCTTCAAATTAGACGCTTATAAAAGCACTGCAGCCGCGCCACTAGTCATTTTCATAAAATATTTAGAAGCGCAGTTGCCGCGGCACTGTCGTGACACGCGCGCGCCACTTTTGCAGACACAATTAAAATAAATAAATAACGCACACATTCATAGCCTCACACTAGAAAGACCCTATATCACGGGTGCCATGGACACACACATAGACAACCAGAATTTTTTTCTACAAGTTCTTTATAAAATTTCACCTAGTGGACGCATGTTTTGCCATCATGTTATTTTTTTAAATATTTTTTGTACTAGCAGTTATTGAGAAAAAAAATTAAGAGAAATATTGACTTTTCAAAGACCTGCCCAGGCCTGCCCTGTTGTCGTCTGTATGACGTACTTCCTGAATGAAAACCGATATTAGATAAGTGAATAATATAGTGTACATAATAGCTGAAAACACACAAATTCAAATAAGTTTAGTGTTGTTTTATTCGTCACTAGCCGTGACTTCAGACCATCGACCTGGTATTTAAGCTTTTTCGAAATGAGCTGGTTTAAATTATTGAATTTGAATAGAAAAACAACATAAAAAATAACAATAGATATGTCAGTCATAAAAAATATAAGTGAATAAAATTTGCTATTATCAATTAGTCAACTAAAAATTACTAAAGCCCTACAGTAACTTTTTTAAAATACTAAGTGACGGGAAGAAACAAGTCGTGCGCGTGGTGGTAAGCGACACGCCTATCAATAACAGTTGTAGTGCTACTCAGAGTTTTAAATCGCAAAGATCTGAGGGCCACTGCCACTGGTCCTGTCACTCCAAGACAGAAGGTGACAAGTCCTTTGTGCCTGTAATTTCACCAGCATTCTAACCCTTCCAAACAGGATCACAGTAATGCTCATATTACAGCTTGGCAGCACAAATAGGGACGTTCGCAGTACTTCCCTTGACGAACTCTTCGAGGAGCTCTACTGCTACAAAAAATCGCGCCACTGCAGCACTTCTACAAGCGTCAATTTGAAGGCGTCTTAAGAGGAGATAATAATTATAAGGGTTGATATATTCCAGTACACCGCGTCACTAGTTTGTCACTTCTCGACTTTGAATAAATATGTTGGTTACTTAGTAAACAGCGTGTGGCGTTGTACTTTCTGTACTTAACACAAACTTTCTGAGTTCAACCTTGGAGTAGTTCGAGTGTGCCCTTCATGTCAAAATCTGGGCAAAGTTTAGATGAGATACGATGACTGAGTTGTGTTGTTCGCTCAGTTTTAACGGGCTATTATTATTGAAATTTGCTTGCTTGCTTTTAAGGAACGGCACCCAATTGCGTTTTGTTTAAGCAATCAGCAGCATGCTTCGGCACCAACCGTGTTGATGATTAGATTAGATTTTAGTACGGCTGCGAGTGCTGTCTATGAAGTCTCACAGTGTATGACAATAGAAGACCATATACCTAAATAGACGCCGCAAGTGTAAAATAGGCTGGTCGACAGTAAACCAGCCCCCGTAGTATGCTGCCTCGATAAAGCATTATATCCACATTTAGCTATCAAATTCAAGTGATAAACCAGCATTTAAAAATTTTATCACAATAATGAACGTGGCGAGCACCGTGACGTCACATTTTTATGTCATTGCGAGCGCCGGCGACCAAAGGCAGTCATCATAAAAGATTAACACAGTGCCAAACATGGCTGCAAGGTCACAGCTGATTTTAAAACATGTGCACAATAATTTTATCAACGTAAAAATTATGCGCGACAAACGAGATTAAAAGACATTCTTTGTTTCATGGTTGTCGCGGCGATGATTAAACGACAAAGATAGCTATATATGCAATTTCATATCCTTGTTCTTCAAAATGTACAATAATAGTTCATTACAAAATAATTTCGCGATGATGAATAAACGACAAAAATACTATATACGCAAGTTTATATCGTTGTCCTTGTTTTTCAAATTACTATACATAAATATTGTTATACATAACTATTGTTATAGATCATTACCAAATAAGCAAAGTTAGATTTATCAACTGAAATAAATATTGTCATAGGGAGGTCATCGCACATATTCACAGTATTTATTGTTCTGTGTGTCAGATCATGCTGAGTGCAAGCTTGAAATCAAACTCAAATCTCCTGTTTGTAAGACCTTCTAGTATTCGTATTATTATATTCTCATTGCCATATATTCTTCAAAACAGAAAAACACAACCAGTAATTTAATAAAACAGGTAAAACAAAAGGTAATGTACGTTGACGCGAACAAAATCGATTACCAAGCGGCTGTCGAAAATGGTATTTCTTTATAAAATCACATATTCATCGTAAAGAGCAAATGTATGTTCCTTTTCAGACAATATATGTAACATGGGCTTTGAATGAGGATTTTTTAGAACAATGATACATCCATTCTCGTCTATTCGATGACAGTACGGTTAAATACAGGCCTTAGTATTCTTGGGTAGGCACATACTATCCATGCCATTACCAACGATTTATCGTAAGCGACATTTTTACCTAAAGCGTTTCACTTCCACATTTATATAACTGCCTCCGTGGCCGAACGGTTACCATACCGGACTGCCACGCAGAGGTCCCCGGGTTCGATTCCCGGGCCGGGAGAAATATTTGTATGGCCTACATTTATTTCTCTCGTGAGTTTGGGTGTAATTTGTGGTTGTCTATGTGTGTGTCCATGGCACCCGCGACACAGGGTTTACCTAGTGTGGGGCTATGTTGAGTGTGTGCGTTATTATTATTATTATTATTATTATATGGCGAACGGTTATAGAGTGGAATTCCTTGCCTGTAAACTTGTTCTCTGAACGTTATAACTTGGACCTTTTCAAGGCGAGAGTGAATAGGCATTATTAAGGTGTGCATGCTCCATCGTTGACCTCATCGTCACTTTCCATCAGGTGAGATGGAAGTCATTTGACTAAAAGCGCCAAAAGAGGCTTGATATCCATTGTTATAAAAAAAAAATAGTAGTGACACAATTGGTTACAAAATTCATTATATATTAAAATTCAGTCAACATCTATATTAAGGTCTTAGGTTTTCGCGATTGTTACACATAGGAAATGAAACTATTTTTCCGTATTTAAATCGCGTATATATGTTTTTTAATACAGTTGCTCAAAACGTGGTATTTCTCGCACTACAAATCGTGCGGAAAGTTGGATTTCTCGCACTAGTGCTTTTTATTTTTCCAGTTTTTTTAAAATTTACTGTTGTTTTAAGTCTTACACATAGAACTAAAGAGATTGTATATTTATTTCATATTTATGTGCTTTGTGACGTAAGTCATTCGTCATTTCTATACTATATCTATGGAGAGACCGCATTTTTACACCTATGAAGTAAATACTCCTTAGTAGCGATTATGTAGAAAATAAAGTAATTTTAATGTGGCTGAATACTGTCAACAGTTGCCATATTGAAAAAAGTCGGCCAAAAAAAGTAGGTACTAATTTTTTTCATCGTTTACATTCCCGCCTTTTTCATTAACTTTTTTACGATTTGATTTTGTTATTGACAAAGGAATAAAATGAGGTTTTTTTTAAATACTGTTTTATTTTACTTTCAATGTAGGTTTTTCGCAAATGTATTAAAAAACGTTGTTTGATACACATGCGGATTTGTCATTTTCACTTATCTCGAGTCTTGACCCTCGCCTCTGGTTCGGGCCAAGATGCCTCGAGACTCGTGAATAATGACTAACTTTCCGCACTTGTATCAAAAATAACTATTTTCAAACCCCTTTACCATGGGACCTGTAAAGGGCCCGAAACGTCAGTTTGTTTGAAAAAACAAATATACGCGATTTAAAACCGGAAAAATAGTTTCATTTCCTATCTATATTAAGTACAAATATTAAAAAACCCTCTCCTGTAAAATTTATATTTGTCGCTTACGCTTAATAGTCGGCTGTATTGGCTCAATATATCTATATCACGTTACGTCTGTCTCCCAGAGAAGTAGTTAGAGACTGCTGACTACCTTTATAAGGTTATTCACAATAAGGTGGATTGTACACAAGTTCTTAGTGCTTTAAGTTTTAGGATTCCCGCCAGACTTGGGAATTTTCACCCGTTTCGTTCTAGAACTGTATTAGGTACCAACTCCCCTGTAGCTCGTATATGTCTAATTTATGTAATGACTGCGCAAAACATGCGAATAATTTCGTTGTCTCGCTGCTAGTTTTCAGAAACAAAATTCTTATTTTCTTGGTTCGGCCACATAGCATCGTGATGGGTTCGACTTAAAAAAAATATTCCTAAGTTGTTTCTTTGTGATCCTAAAATTATTTTTGGTACCTACTTTTTTATAATTATTAATACAAAGATCGAACACTCAGAAAAAAACACTCAGAAAAAATTCCTTCGATCCGGTCGGATTCGAACCGACGTCTTCTTGCATACCGTGCCAGACGCTATACCAACTAAGCCACGGAACGAACCAACGGACCTCACGAATTTTTCTATGTGCTTGCGTCGTGTCTTTGTACTTGGTCTTTTAACGACTTTTTTAGTCGTAGCGCCACTTCTACGACACCTACTTTTTGTTTTTTTAAAACATTGCTCACCTATTACTCAATGGAATGACTCTCATCCCTTGGAGTATGGCCCAGGCACTGGTGTGGGACGCCACGTGTGCCGATACACTTGCCCCATCCCATCTCCAGCACACTAGCAAGGGGGCTGGCTCCGCAACTGAGCTGGCGGAAAGAATACAAAGTAATAAGTACCAAGACCTCGGCTCCGACTACCTATTTACAGCTAATGGAGTCGAAACCCTGGGCCGCGGGGTCCCGGTGCCCTTCATCTCTATAAAATTTTATCCAAAAAATTAATAGACTGTCTGGGAAGCCCAAGGGTCGGCAGTTACATTAACAACGCATTAGCATAGCCATACAAAGGGGAAACGCTGCCAGCATCTAGGGTACCGTGACGCGGGGACCCAGTTTTATTCCTATAATGTAAAAATCCTAGTTTTACTTTCTAGTATTTAAGGTTTTATTGTACCTTACCTGTACATTTCAACTTATTGTCTAATAAAAAGATTCAGTTACTCAATTAGACCAAGGTTTTTTTAAATGTACATAAAATATTGAAGTAGGTGTTGGTGTGCCTAAAAAATAAACAAATACTGTCATAGAACAATAAGGGTGCGTTCCCATTATGCCGTAACGTTTTAATTATCGATGGACGCCTGTCGCGTCTAACCTGTTCCTATATCACGACTATCTGTCGTAACTGTGTCGTTGACTTGTTCTTATCGTTGAACGACAGTCATGCCTAGCTATTTCCAGCAGCTGCCTCGTCGTTTGCAGATATAAGACAACGATAAATAAAAACGTGACGACAATTAGACATTTTATTTATCGTCAGACGATTATCGTTCTAGCTTTTCCTGTTGTTTTGACAGGCTGTCGTCGCCTATTTTTCGACCATAAAAAATTTAGAGATGTCGCCGGGGGATTTAATTTCAGCAGATTTAGAAATCAATGTGGAGCAGCAAACATAACGACCATAAAAATAGAAGGATTATTAATCACAATAATGAGAAGAATAGAGACACTATTCGTTAATAAATTAGATTTTGTCTTTGGTCTTCGTCATTTCGCCTTTTTTTGCTTTTCTTGTTTGTAGTTTAGGATTCACGTCTTCTTGCGCCCATAAGTAATAACTCATACTGAATGAAAGAATTAGGTACTATAAAAAGGTCACGTCACGATATCGACATCGCGCTCACAATCTCGTTACGCCACTTTATTGCCGCAAACTAAGCGATCTGCAGCCGCAGCATGGCAGTATATGTGTGATAAATCTCCCCGTGATAATAATTTTATTTCAGTGATAAAGCTAAGTTTGTTTATTTCGTAATGAACTATTGTTATACATTTTGAAGAACAAGGACAACGATATGAAAATGCATTATACCTATAGCTATCTTCGTCGTTTAATCATCGCCGCGAAAACGATGAAACAAAAAATATTTTTCATCTCGTTTGTCGCGCTAAATTTCAAAATGTTTTAAAATCAACTGTAACTTTGCAGCCATGTTTCGCACTGTGTTAATATTTTGTAGTCATTGGTCGCGGCTCTCGCGATGACATAAAAATGTGTCGTCGTGATGTTCGCCATGTTAGATATTGTGATAAAATGTTATATTTGCCGGTTTATCACTCGAATTTGAGAGCTAAATTTGGATATAATAGCTTTATCGAGGCGACATAATACGGGGGCTGGGGTCCTATTTTGTTAATTTTTTTGAAAGTACTAGTCAATGTAATTCCGTTGAGACTTTGAGGGCCATATTCTAGAACTCTACTCAATGCTCAAGTCAGGATTTGAGTATGGTTTAAAGCACTCGAAATCATACTCAAGTCCCTGCCATTAGGGTCGTATTTCCAGTACTTGGGTTTCCAGTGCAATCCTGACCTGAGCATTGAGTAGAGTTCTAGAATACGACCCTGAGACTCCATTGAGATGACATAGCCATTATGACAATATTTTACTATTCTATTAATATGTAGTTGCAGTGGCAGTTGAGTCTCAGTGGAATGACAGTGATGGCATATTAATTAATTCAATTGCTAACGATCGAATTTGTCTTACTAAAGGTACTATGAAAATTATTATATAAATGTTAGTGCAGATATAACTTGCAATGGAAGTTAATAGTAGCTTAAATAGAATAGTAGCTCGTTGGCTAGTTACTCACAAGCCACAACTCTATACACGACTGAGATGATTTAAAATTAGCATACTTGGGATCCTGGTCGCTGGCATTGAGAACATTTACCGCGCTGCAGCTCGCTGTCGCACAGATTATGGCCTAAGGGCGCGTTCCCATAGCCGGAGCTAGAACGACAGCCATCCGACCATAAAAAATATCACGATAAAAATGTAACGACAGATAATCGCAACTTCAAAAGATTGTGTGGTGCAACCGACAAGGCGGCTGCGGCTGCCGTGAACCGATAAATTGTATACATTTGTAATAGTCGTGATATGGAAACAGGCTAGACGCGACAGTCTTCCAACGATAAATAAAACGTTACGACGTAATGGAAAACGCGCCCTAAGTGTGGTAACTGCGTACGAAAACGTAGCAGCGATGCTTGTATGTGTGCACGCCCGCCACGCGCCGTGTACGGATGTACTGGCCATGTACTCGCGTAGCACAGCGCGGGTCATCACACGCGCTATTCATTATAGAATGGAAGCGTCCGCTCGGTGTTTACAAAATGACATAAAATAGTACAGATGTTTACTGCTGTGTTAGGAACTGTTCAGCCATTAATTTTTACGTCATAACTATGTGTAAAATATGTCGTTTAAGAAAATTTCGAACACATTTATTCCATTATTTTCCCGAACTAAACAAAACATTGGCAAGGCAAATATTTTATGAACAAATGTGAAGGTGCTTTAGTAAGCTTCAGGCGTTGAAAATGTTTATTATAAAAACATTCTTTTCAAACATGCACTACACACACATGGTATGCAAGAAAAGTATTTTGGTAACATGTAAGTCAGGGTTTTTCAACCTTTTTCTAGTCATGAACCCCTTTCAAAATTTCAAAGAACCGCTGCGATGCACGGATTGCACGGATAAACCTACGCAGGTTTTATTGCGCTGCCAGATTTAAATTAATACGTATTCTTTTTATGAAATTTTTAATAATAAATACAATAAGAAAGGCTCGCGGTTTGCATCTCGCTTACTCCTTTAGTGGATAGCCGTCTTGTTCGTCCCGTTACTTGGTATTATACACAAGAAATACATGGTTTCCCTAGTGCGGGGCTATGTGTGGGTGCGTTATTTATTTTTTTAAATTTAATTGTGCATCGCTACCTTAGGCTACGTCTAATTATACGATAATAGAAAGAAAATTATTTATTTAATACAATGATGTAGCATTATAGTAATTTACTAAAGCAAAACATTTAATAACAATTCACAGAAGATAATCGCTTATCCATCCTTTCACAAAATCTCAAACATAAACCACCCACCGACTCGCAAAAATATCGCAGTCTAGTGCAATTACTCGCAGAGCGCGAACAAGCTGGGATTTACTGTGAGACACAGCGTACGCCACTGGCACTGCCAGCAGATGGTGATTACGTGGTCGTACATTAAATTTAGTTAGCAAGGGGATGAACCACGGAATAAAAAAAACTATGGAAGTGCCTTAAGCTTCGATTACTATGAGAACCGATGTGGCCAAAACTCACATATTTTTAATTTGAAACACTACAAAAACTTGATATATTGATTGGTCGTAGTTTCAAATTCAAAAAGAAATGTCAAATTCTGGATTGTTAATATAATTTAAACTTTACCCTGTTGGAATATCGTCGAAAGTTCAATACGCATATTGCAAGTTACGACGTTTTGATATTACATCGAAATTTCAATCAATGTGCTGTCATCTAGCGGTTAATTGCTGAACGACGACGGATTGGAGTTATTAATTTAGTTCTCCAAACAAGAAGCGACCATATTGCAGGGGTATAGATGAGCTTTACTTTCGTTTCATGAATCATGAATTGAAAAACAGAAAATTGGAAAATTATTCAAATAAGACCTTCCGATGATTTTTGAAATACCACTACCGGTAACATTTTTGGTGGGGCTATCATTTTTGTACTCCAAAAGAGCACAATAATGCATTTTTC
>NW_020653770.1:2928516-2940546 GCF_003589595.1 Hyposmocoma kahamanoa
TGCATGATATTTACTGTCAAATTACACCTTAATATTAATCTAAATGTTATTGTATACAATAAATGACAAATAACACTTTAACTTTAATTTAATAAAAAAAAAAAACTAACACCTGAATTTTTAAGTTTATATAGTTCTATTCATTATATAAATAAAGTACAACTAAGTGTAAGTTTTGAAATTATATAAGTACATTACATAGCTATAGAAGAGCGGAGTTCCCTATCACAGGCATTGTCATGCTTAAAAGGAGACTCCTAAAACTAATTATTGTAATCCTGAACTTGATGATGAAATAAACTTATTATTATTATTATTATTATATTATTATTATTACCTACATTTATTTCTCTCGTGACTTTGGGTGTAATTTGTGTTGTTTGTCTATGTGTGTGTCCATGGCACCCGCGACATAGGGTTTCCCTATGTTGAGTGTGTGCGTTATTATTAAAAAAAAAAGTTCTCCAAAAAAGAAGCGATTATATTGCAAGGATATAAGCTTTACTTTCGTTTTTTGTAACAAAAAAGTTATTTCAACACACTGAAAATTTATTAAAAGAAGAATTTCCGATGATAATAATATTTATGAAATACGGGCGATATTTTTGGTGCGGCCATCTTTTTACGCTCCAAAACAGCACAGTAAGGCATTTTTCCATGATTACAGAGAATTTGCGCGAAAAAATGGCACATCCATACCATACAAAGCGAAAATGGCGGATTGAGCTCACATAGGTCTTTCGAGACCTATAGTTGGTACGCGTCCGATGCTAACTAACCACTTCTACTGTATTTATCGTTCTGTGCATCAGATCATGCTGAGTGCAAGCTTGAAATCAAACTCAAATCTCCTGTTTGTAAGACCTTCTAGTATTCGTATTATTATATTCTCATTGCCATATATTCTTCAAAACAGAAAAACACAACCAGTAATTTAATAAAACACGTAAAACAAAAGGTAATGTACGTTGACGCGAACAAAATCGATTACCAAGCGGATGTCGAAAATGGTATTTCTTTATAAAATCACATATTCATCGTAAAGAGCAAATGTATGTTCCTTTTCAGACAATATATGTAACATGGGCTTTGAATGAGGATTTTTTAGAACAATGATACATCCATTCTCGACTATTCGATGACAGTACGGTTAAATACAGGCCTTGGTATTCTTGAGTAGGCACATACTATCCATGCCATTACCAACGATTTATCGTAAGCGACATTTTTACCTAAAGCGTTTCACTTCCACATTTATATGGCGAACGGTTATAGAGTGGAATTGCCTGTCTGCAAACTTGTTCTCTGAACGTTATAACTTGGACCTTTTCAAGGCGAGAGTGAATAGGCATTATTTAGGTGTGCATGCTCCATCGTTGACCTCATCGTCACTTTCCATCAGGTGAGATGGAAGTCATTTGACTAAAAGCGCCAAAAGAGGCTTGATATCCATTGTTATATAAAAAAAATTAGTAGTGACACAATTGGTTACAAAATTCATTATATATTAAAATTCAGTCAACATCTATATTAAGGTCTTAGGTTTTCGCGATTGTTACACATAGGAAATGAAACTATTTTTCCGTATTTAAATTGCGTATATTTGTTTTTTCAAACCCCTTTACCATGGGACCTGTAAAGGGCCTGAAACGTCGGTAAACAAAAAACAAAATTTACGCGATTTAAAACTGGAAAAATAGTTTCATTTCCTATCCATATTAAGTACAAATATTTTAAAAACCCTCTCCTATAAAATTTATATTTGTCGCTTACGCTCAATAGTCGGCTGTATTGGCTCAATTCTCTCAATTTTATTCATATAATGTAAAAATCCTAGTTTTACTTTCTAGTATTTAAGGTTTTATTGTACCTTACCTGTACATTTCAACTTATTGTCTAACAAAAAGATTCAGTTACTCAATTAGACCAAGGTTTGTTTAAATGTACATAAAATATTGAAGTAGGTGTTGGTGTGCCTAAAAAATAAACAAATACTGTCATAGAACAATAAGGGTGCGTTCCCATTATGCCGTAACGTTTTAATTATCGATGGACGCCTGTCGCGTCCAACCTGTTCCCACATCACGACTATCTGTCGTAACTGTGTCGTTGACTTGTTCTTATCGTTGAACGACAGTCATGCCTAGCTATTTCCAGCAGCTGCCTCGTCGTTTGCAGATATAAGACAACGATAAATAAAAACGTGACGACAATTAGACATTTTATTTATCGTCAGACGATTATCGTTCTAGCTTTTCCTATTGTTTTGACAGGCTGTCGTCGCCTATTTTTCGACCATAAAAAATGTAGAGATGTCGCCGGGGGATTTAATTTCAGCAGATTTAGAAATCAATGTGGAGCAGCAAACATAACGACCATAAAAATAGAAGGATTATTAATCACAATAATGAGAAGAATAGAGACACTATTCGTTAATAAATTAGATTTTGTCTTTGGTCTTCGTCATTTCGCCTTTTTTTGTTTTTCTTGTTTGTAGTACGGATTCACGTCTTCTTGCGCCCATAAGTAATAACTCATACTGAATGAAAGAATTAGGTACTATAAAAAGGTCACGTCACGATATCGACATCGCGCTCACAATCTCGTTACGCCACTTTATTGCCGCAAACTAAGCGATCTGCAGCCGCAGCATGGCAGTATATGTGTGATAAATCTCCCCGTGATAATAATTTTATTTCAGTGATAAAGCTAAGTTTGTTTATTTCGTAATGAACTATTGTTATACATTTTGAAGAACAAGGACAACGATATGAAAATGCATTATTACTATAGCTATCTTCGTCGTTTAATCATCGCCGCGAAAACGATGAAACAAAAAATATTTTTCATCTCGTTTGTCGTGCTAAATTTCAAAATGTTTTAAAATCAACTGTAACTTTGCAGCCATGTTTCGCACTGTGTTAATATTTTGTAGTCATTGGTCGCGGCTCTCACGATGACATAAAAATGTGTCGTCGTGATGTTCGCCATGTTAGATATTGTGATAAAATGTTATATTTGCCGGTTTATCACTCGAATTTGAGAGCTAAATTTGGATATAATAGCTTTATCGAGGCGACATAATACGGGGGCTGGGGTCCTATTTTGTTAATTTTTTTGAAAGTACTAGTCAATGTAATTCCGTTGAGACTTTGAGGGCCATATTCTAGAACTCTACTCAATGCTCAAGTCAGGATTTGAGTATGGTTTAAAGCACTCGAAATCATACTCAAGTCCCTGCCATTAGGGTCGTATTTCCAGTACTTGGGTTTCCAGTGCAATCCTGACCTGAGCATTGAGTAGAGTTCTAGAATACGACCCTGAGACTCCATTGAGATGACATAGCTATTATGACAATATTTTACTATTCTGTTAATAAGTAGTTGCAGTGGCAGTTGAGTCACAGTGGAATGACAGTGATGGCATATTAATTAATTCAATTACTAACGATCGAATTTGTCTTACTAAAGGTACTATGAAAATTATTATAATCATAATCATAATCATAATCATAATCTTTATTGCATCAATGTTGTAGCACATAAGTTCTTACAAGCTAGTGTCAGTTCTCAACATTAGCCCTGAAAGGGCATTGCAAAAGCATAAAATTAAAACTTAATATATCCAATAAAGTTAAACTTTTATAAATGAAATACACAACGTCCTATTGAATATTAATTGAAAACATATTGAAAATTAATTTAAAGTTTAGAATTAGTCATTGGGTATAAAATTAGTCATTGGATATAAAGTTAGTCATTGGATATAAAAAATAATTATCGTAGGATATAAAATTAGTCGTTGGAAATTAAATTTGAAATTAAAATCTAAATCTCTTACTTATATAAATGTTAGTGTAGATATTTATGTATATATATATGTATATATATATAACTTGCAATGGAAGTTGAATAGTAGCTCGTTGGCTAGTTACTCACAAGCCACAACTCTACACACGACTGAGATGATTTAAAATTAGCAGACTTGGGACCCTGGTCGCTGGCATCGAGAACAGGCCACATTTACCGCGCTGCAGCTCGCTGTCGCACATATGGCATAAGGGCGCGTTCCCATGGCCGGAGCTAGAACGACAGCCATCCGACCATAAAAAATATCACGATAAAAATGTAACGACAGATAATCGCAACTTCAAAAGAGTGTATGGTGCAACCGACAAGGCGGCTGCCGTGAACCGATAAATTGTATACATTTGTAATAGTCGTGATATGGAAACAGGCTAGACGCGACTGTGTTCCAACGACAAATAAAACGTAACGACGTAATGGAAAACGCGCCCTAAGTGTGGTAACTGCGTACGAAAACGTAGCAGCGATGCTTGTATGTGTGCATGCCCGCCACGCGCCGTGTACGGATGCACACATTCGCATAAACTGGCGATGTACTCGCGTAGCACAGCACGGGTCATCACACGCGCTATTCATTATAGAATTGAAGCGTCCGCTCGGTGTTTACAAAATGATATAAAATAGTACAGATATTTACTGCTGTGTTAGGAACTGTTCAGCCATTAATTTTTATGTCATAACTATGTGTAAAATATATCGTTTAAGAAAATTTCGAACACATTTATTCCATTATTTTCCCAAACTAAACAAAACATTGGCAAGGCAAATATTTTAAGAACAAATGTGAAGGTGCTTTAGTAAGCTTCAGGCGTTGAAAATGTTTATTATAAAAACATTCTTTTCAAACATGCACTACACACACATGGTCTGCAAGAAAAGTATTTTGGTAACATATAAGTCAGGGTTTTTTAACCTTTTTCTAGTTATGAACCCCTTTCAAAATTTCAAAGAACCCACGGACCCTTTCCGAAAAGATGAAGATGAACTTCTTGCGATGCACGGATTGCACGGATAAACCTACGCAGGTTTTCATTATATTGCGCTGCCAGATTTAGATTAATACGTATTCTTTTTATGAAATTTTTAATAATAAATACAATAAGAAAGGCTCGCGGTTTGCATCTCGCTTACTCCTTTAATGGATAGCCGTCTTGTTCGTCCCGTTACTTGGTATACTGTATGTATACTGTACCCGTTACTAGGTATGGTATACACAAGAAATACATGGTTTCCCTAGTGCGGGGCTATGTGTGGGTGCGTTATTTATTTTTTTAAATTTAATTGTGCATCGCTACCTTAGGCTACGTCATATTATACGATAATAGAAAGGAAATTATTTATTTAATGCAATGATGTAGCATTGTAGTAATTTACTAAAGCAAAACATTTAATAACAATTCACAGAAGATAATCGCTCATCCATCCTTTCACAAAACATCAAACATAAACCACCCACCGACTCGCAAAAATATCGCAGTCTAGTGCAATTACTCGCAGAGCGCGAACAAGCTGGGATTTACTGTTAGACACAGCGTACGCCGCTGGCGCTGCCAGCAGATGGTGATTACGTGGTCGTACATTAAATTTAGTTAGCAAGGGGATGAACCACGGAAGAAAAAAAACAAAGGAAGTGCCCTAAGCCTCGATTACTATGAGAACCGATGTGGCCAAAACTCACATATTTTTAATTTGAAACACTACAAAACCTTGATATATTGATTGGTCGTAGTTTCAAATTCAAAAAGAAAATATGTTTAATTCTGGATTGTTAATATAATTTAAACTTTAACCTGTTGGAATATCGTCGAAAGTTCAATACCATCAATACTTATTATTGCAAGTTACGACGTTTTGATATTACATCGAAATTTCAAGCAATGTGCTGCCATCTAGCGGTTAATTGCTGAACGACGACGGATTGGAGTTATTAATTTAGTTCTCCAAACAAGAAGCGACCATATTGCAGGGGTATAAATAAGCTTTACTTTCGTTTCATGAATCATGAATTGATAAACAGAAAATTGGAAACTTATTAAAATAGGACTCCGATGATTTTTGAAATACCACTACGGGTAACATTTTTGGAGGGGCTATCATTTTTGTACTCCAAAAGAGCACAATAATGCATTTTTCTATTATTTTATAGAATTTGCAAGAAATAATGCCACAACCATGCCATACAAAGAGAAAATGGCGGACTGAGCTCTGATAGGTCTTTCGAGACCTATAGTTGGCACGCGTCAGACGCAAACTAACCAATTCTAATGTATTTATTGTTCTGTGGTATGAACAGACATAGCGTGGTGGAATTTAAATCGTGCAATTCCATCGTATATCCGCTCACGCGATGCGCTCCTCCTACCGCAAAATGGCGGCTATTTGGTTTCGCAAATTAGAAAAGCATTCAGTTTAAATACAAGTTTTTATAAATAAAAATTATTATTCTGCATTGCTAAATAAATACCCTCCGTACTACCAACAAAAACATCTAAAATAAAATGCAGTAATACACCGCAAATCCTGCACTTAAAAAGCACTAATGACATTTTTGGTGTACTTGGATAAATATGATAATATTCCGTTTGAGTGGTTCTAACGTTTACCATGAAATTACTCCTTAAAGTGTAGTTTATGAACATTTATACTCAGGGTAAACTTAAAAAACGCTACTTACGGTATGTTTTCAATAAATAAACCCCGAAATCACCAGCCCAAACAATAGCACAGACGATTGTCGTGACGTATTTTTGAAGTTGTTTATTTTTTTAAATGACAGACCCAGGCATTAAAAACTTTATGTTTGTAACATATTATGCGAGGGTAGTCCCGCACTGTGTGATTGAAATAAATCAGTGTTCAACCAACTTGCGTGTGTTTCACTTCATGGTGACAGCGGTGAGACTTCTTTTAGGGGTAATAAGTGTCCGAACCCATAATTATTTACTTTATTTACGTTGTACACGTGCATTAGTGAGAGTGAGTGTGTATTTATCGTAAAAATCATGGAACACGCGCGTCCTCCGGCGGAATTGGTATTGGAAGGCGGCCCGGCCGCGCGATCCGACGCGTGGCGCAAATGGCGGAGGCTGTTTGAGGTGTTTCTAAAGGCCTCCGGAGTGAGCAAAGAGCCTAAAGAGGTACAGGCTAGTTTGTTGGTGAACCTCATCGGATCGGCGGGATACGAAGTATTTACGACTTTTACTTTTGATAAGTGCGAAAGTGAAGATGATGTCACATGTGTTATGAAGAAGTTCGATGCATATTTCGGTGCAAAACCTAACATCACTGTCCGCCGTTATAAATTCTTTACGCGCGGGCAAGAAGATGCAGAAAACATAGACCAGTATGTGACGGCGTTGCGATTATTGAGCCAGCAGTGTGAATTCGGGGAATTGAACGAGAGTTTGCTGCGTGATAAAATCGTCTGCGGCATCAATAACAACACAGTGAGAGATAGATTACTTCGCACGGATGATCTAACGCTAATCAAGGCGATACAAATCTGTCAGGCGGCAGAGATATCAAAAGAGGAAGGCCAGTGTATCAGCAGCGCATCAGCTGAGAACATGCAGGTGAACGCGATGCGCAGAAGTGGCGGAGTGCGAGGCGCGCGCCGAGAGCGCAGCAGGCGCGGCGGTGGCGGCTGGCGTGGCGCGGCTCGGGCTGCGGGCGGCGGCGCCGGCGCCCCCTGCCTCACCTGCGGGAGCGTTCGCTGCGCCGGCGGCGACCGGTGCCCGGCGCGGAACGCGATGTGCTATGTGTGCGATAGTAAAGGTCATTTTTCGCGCGTGTGTGAGCGAAAGAAAGAAATTAGTAAAGTGCTAAATTTAAACGTTGATAGTGCGGCCATTGACTACGACGAAGACTCGGAAGAGCTGTTTTACATCAACGGCATCAATAAGGACAATGTAAACAGTAAGTCACATAATGAATGGCATGAGACAGTTTCTTGTAATGGTAAAAACATTATGCTAAAAATAGATACGGGAGCAATGCTTAATGTTATTTCTAAAAAAGATTATATCAACTTGGGCTTGTCTGTTATGAAACTTAAGCCGTATGCAAAGCGAGTACTTTCTTTCACAGGGAACCGGTTGCCGATATTGGGCTCTGATAAGATTTTATTCACGTATAATTGTAAACAATATGAGCTACCTTTTGTTGTCGCGAACTTTAAATGTCAGAATGTACTCGGTTTCAAAGGCTGTGTCGCATTAGGATTAGTCACTTATGTCGATACAATAAATGTTGGTCAGTATGATGATTTGTTTAAAGGGTTAGGCAAATTACCCGGTGAATATAGTATATCTGTAGATAAGACAGTGCAGCCAGTCGTGTGCCCGACTAGGAAAATTTCTTTCGGTCTTAAAGATAAGCTATTACAAGAATTACGTAGGATGGAAACGCTAGGTGTAGTGAGGAAGGTCACGCATCCGACTGACTGGGTAAACGCTATCGTATTGGTTCCAAAGAAAGATGGCAGCATTCGTGTCTGCTTAGATCCTCGGCCACTGAACCGCGCGGTGCGGCGCGCGCAGTACTCGCTGCCGACGGTGCCGGAGCTGGCGGTGCGGCTGCGCGGCGCCGCCGTGTTCAGCGTGCTCGACGCGCGCTGTGGCTTCTGGATGGTGAAAATTGACGATGCGAGCGCAGACCTCTGTACCTTCAGTACGCCGTTCGGGCGGTATCAGTTTCTGCGGTTGCCTTATGGGATAAATTGTGCGCCAGAAGTGTTTCATGCCAGACTCAGACAGCATCTCGAAGATCTCGAGGGCGTCGAGTCCTTTATCGATGACGTCATTGTGTGGGGACGTACTAAGGACGAGCATGATAAAAGGTTAGGTTGTTTACTGGAGCGGGCGCGACAAATAGGCATTAAATTCAATCGTGAGAAATGTAAATTTGCAGTGCCGGAAATCACATATTTAGGACATAAGTTTGATGCGACAGGTATGCGAGCCGACGACTCGAAGGTAAAGGCCATCATGGAGATGCCATACCCGAGCGACCGAAAATCGCTCGAGAGGTTTTTGGGTATGGTCAATTATCTGTCGAAGTTCATTCAAAATTATTCAGAACGTGTGAGGTGTCTACGTTCGCTGCTAAAGAAGGAGTCAGAGTGGGTGTGGGAACCACACCACTCCGCAGCGGTGGACGAGCTGAAGCGCGCGCTGGCGAGCGCGCCTGTGCTGGCGCTGTACTGCGAGCGCACGCCGCTCGTGCTGTCAGTGGACGCGTCCAGCGTGGCGCTGGGCGCCGTGCTGCTGCAGGCCGGCCGACCGCTCGAGTTCGCCTCGCTAACACTCAGCGACACGCAGACCAGGTATGCCCAGATCGAGAAGGAGATGCTGGCCATTGTGTTCGCCGTTGAGCGGTTCAGGCAGTACATCCTGGGCCGGAGTGATGTAACCGTTCAATCGGACCATAAACCTCTGGAGGCTCTCTTTAAGAAATCCTTAGTTTCCGTGCCGGCGCGACTACAGAGAATGATGATGAGAGTCCAAGGATTCGACATTAAGGTCGTATATACTCCCGGAAAGTATATGTATATTGCGGACACTTTGTCGCGGGCCCCTGTGAAGGAGTCGATGCACGACTGGGTAACGAACGAAGTGGAAGCACAAACGTGTTTTATGTTAGAGAACTTACCGTTTAGCAATCAAAAAATGGAGGCAGTAAGAAAGGAGACTGAGACCGACGCAGATTGCAAGTCGCTAATCGAGTACATTACAAAAGGCTGGCCTAAGAATAGACGTGACGTAAAGCCCGAAGTCAACGTATTTTGGCCTTATCGTGATGAATTGCATTATGTGGATGGTATTTTATTGAAGGGTGAGTGTGTATTTATCCCTCGCGCGTTGAGGGACAGCATGGTGTCGCGCGTTCACGAGGGCCACCTGGGCATCGAGCGGTGCAAGCGGCGCGCGCGTGACGTCATGTTCTGGCCGGGGCTGGGCGCGGCCGTGGAGCGCGCGGTGCGCGGGTGCGCGGCGTGCGCGCTGCACGCGCCGCGCGCGCGCCGCCAGCCGCTGCTGCAGCACGAAGTGCCGCCGCTGCCCTGGCATAAGCTCGCCTCCGACATATTCGAATACAGAAAGAAAAAGTACATCATCTTGGTCGACTATTTTTCTAATTACGTGGAGGTAGGGGAGCTGTCCAGTATGACTTCCAGGCGAGTGATCGATTTCATGCGGGAACAATTCGCGAGACACGGTATACCGGTGGAGCTAGTGACCGACAATGGCCCCGCTTATAGCTCACAGGAATTTAAGAAATTTTTGCTCGAATGGGAAGTAACTCACGTCACATCATCCCCGCATTACCCGCAATCAAACGGAAAGAGCGAGAGAGCAGTCCAAACAGTAAAAAATTTATTTAAAAAATGTGTGGATTCTGGACAGGATTTTTTAATGGCATTGTTAAATTTCAGGGCTACGCCACGTAACGGGTTAGATTCACCCGCTCAAATATTAATGGGTAGGCGATTAAATACAAAACTCCCGATCAATCCGAAATTGCTCACTGAAAGTGTTGATAATGAACGCAATTATCGAGGATTGATGTTAGATAAGGAGAAAATTAAACGTCATTACGATGCGTCAGCGAAACCGCTCAGGTGTTTGTTTCCGGGTGACAAAGCAACATTGGTATGTAACGGCTCCAGAAAACCTGTTTCGGTGGTTGCTCCTGCGCCAGAACCGCGCTCATATATAGTGGAGGACGATACCGGCGTCCGATATAGACGTACTCGCGGTCACTTGGTGGCGCGGACAGCGTCTGCATGGCCTGCTGAGCGACCCCAGGCACTTACTACAGCGTGTTCAAGTAAGCTTGGTACGGTTTGGCCGACAGGAGTGCGTAGACGCAGACCGAGAGCGGTGTCTGAGGAGCAGCGGGTGTCCGACTCGCAATCTGAGAGCGCGAGCTCATCGCCGCGGGGTGGGTATGCGATACTCCGGCCAGGGGCCACAGAGTACGAGGAAGGGTGCTCGTTTGAAAGTCTGTCGGAAGCGTCTCCCTCATCGTCACCAGTAGTTTCAATTACCAGGTCTAGAGAACGAACTGCACGTATGTTAAGTGATTTATTAGTTAGGTCAAGTAAAGAGTAGTTAAACCCGAAATGTGAGGTTAAAAAAATGATCAAATTGTGTAATTTACTTTTTTTTTTATCTTTCAATAATAATAGGTGTAAAATAGTTTATTTACTCCGTGAGTTATTGATAGGTGTGATAAAGTATAATAATGTGTTACATTACTATGGCAAAACAATATAAGCATAAATAACTCATATTTATGAATTGGTAAGTTAACTAAAATTTCAGTATATAAGTTTATTTATTATTTTTGTTATATAAAGTGTCTTAAATTGTTCATGATGAAAAGATAACTGTATCTAACCATTAAAGGTATTTATCTTAGTTAATATTAAATTTATAACTTTTCAAAAGGGAAACATGTAACATATTATGCGAGGGTAGTCCCGCACTGTGTGATTGAAATAAATCAGTGTTCAACCAACTTGCGTGTGTTTCACTTCAATGTTTTGCTAGAGTAGTTACCGAAATAGCAATTAATGTTAGTTCTTTTACCTGTTATAACTTTGGAATACGATAAATCGGTATAAAATCATCACCGGCACTTCTAGGTGTGGTACGCGTCTACGGCTGCATGTATCGCGTGAGCGGTTATTCTTCTTTTTTATGTTACAAAATGACGGGATGAACAAGTCGTGTATCTGATGGTAAACGACACAGTCTTAGCAGTCACAGTGCCACTGGACCCGTCACCCGGAAACATAAAGTTGATGGACTTATCGCATGTGACCAGAGATGGGCAGTGGATGAAAACTCAATTAACTCACTCGGGTTTTAGCCGGGTTATTTCCCAAAGCGTCGGGTTTTAACTCATTTCTGCCCAAAGTTGTGGGCAAAAACGGTGAATATGGGATTTGGTACAATTACAATGTATTACAAATTTCGATGCAATCCTCTGGATTTTCACAACTACCCTAGTTGTGAACATTACGCTTCGATATAATTATCAATACAAAGATCGAACACTCAGAAAAAACGCTCAGAAAAAAATCCTTCGATTCGGTCGGATTCGAACCGACGTCTTCTTGCATACCGTGCCAGACGCTATACCAACTAAGCCACGGAACGAA
>NW_020653770.1:2940556-2969262 GCF_003589595.1 Hyposmocoma kahamanoa
ACACCATAACGAGGAATGGAAAAACTTTGTAACAAGATTTTTTTCCTTATACATAGCTGTTTATTTAACTTGGTTTATTTAATGTTTTTTTTACGAAAATATTCAAACCTATGAAGATATTTGTTGCGACTTTTAACAGAAAGGAAAGGCGTTTGAAATCGCGAATTTATTTCCCGCTTTCAAAGACAATGCTTTTAGATGGAACAATGGAAAGTTGAAGAATAGAGTGCACCCTCACTTTGGAGAGCGACTTTGTTAGCAGCGATTTATAAGATGCGACGTCTTCGTGGAAAACTAATTTCACAGAAATAAAAACTTTAGGGATGATGGACATTACTGCCCTCATTTCACTTAGCATGTCCAGTATATTCATATTATAAAATTACATTTTTAATAATAGTATTCTATTCTATTTCCTTAATGGCGGCCACTAGGGTTTAGTACCTAGAAAATCCATAGACGAAAGATGACAGCTTGAAGTTTTTTTTATTGGATTTTACCGCTCTGGATACTTTGCCCTTTTCAGCCAATCGTCAAAATTATCACTTTTATAACGAAATATAATACTTACAAAGTAAAATTAAAACACTTTACATTTCGTTCACAGTGTTAAATATAAAGTTACATAGTGCTTTCGATAACTTTTTTCTTGAGAGTAACGATTGAACGTTTTTTGGAACATTATTATCACAAATATGCTCAGTATTGCCAGATGTGGGAGTTGCAATGTACCTTATTTTTAAAGAAAAATTTTCGGCGCGCACAAGTAGGCGGAAGAACTTCCCCACCGAAGCGCAGCTGAGTATTTTTTCCCACAATATACAACATAATGTAGGTTTGTTCAATTATTAAACAGTTAAAGATTAGGTAATGCAGTTTTTATTATTAAATACATTAAAATCCGCTGTTTTAAATGAAAATCGAGGAATAGATACAGAATCTAGGTCTTATGTACTTTATACGTACGGTAAACAGCTATGACTATAATGTAAAGAAAGCCTTCACTCTTCAGAAAAGAGCAATAAGAACCATAGCTAGAATTCCACATTGGGAGTCGTGTAGACCTTATTTTCAGTTCCTTGTCTCTATATTTTGGAGTTGTTAACAGGCGTGACTGAATGTTCGTCTGAATTTAACAAGGAGATCGAGTCAGACAGGCTTGTTACTAGGAGAAAGGATAGACGTGATGTAATAGCTCCAAAGTTAAATATTATAAAGCATAGCCCTAGATACCAAACAACAAAAATATGTAATAGTCTCCCTAGTGAACTTAAAATGGTACAAGATCACGTATCTTTCAAAAAGCGTTTGAAACGTTTCTTATTGGAAAAATCATTTTATTGTATTGATGAATTTGTTGTGACATTAAATTAAATTGTATTTAACGAGGATAAGGATTCATAATTTGACATTGTTATTGATTATTATTATTTGACATTATTGTATTATTGTTATTATTTTGCATTTAATTTGTATTGAACCATGCCGATGACATTTAATTTGACACCGTTATTGTTATTGTATTATTATAATTATTTTGTACTAATGACTAGTTAATATATTAATTTATTTTCGTTTGGTTATTTGGATATGATGTTAGATTTTAATTGTAATTGTATTTTCTTTTTTCCAACACAAAGAATATTGTTAAGGAAATTAAATAAATAAAAAAATAAAATAAATAAATAAAGCACGGTAAGCTACACGCCTGTCCATAACAGTTGCAGCGCCATACAGAGCTTTAAATCGCAAAGATATGATTGCCGCTGCGCCTGTCACCCTGAGACATAAGTTGACAAGTCCCATGTGCGTGTAATTTCCGGAACCGGAAAACCGGAACGCAGTGATGCTCACACTACTGCTTGGCGGCAGGAATAGATAAGGTGGCAGACAGTGGCAGGACTTCCCTGGACGAACTCTTTAACAAGGAGCTCTATTGCTACTAAACGGGTATTTGGAACTACCGACCCCAGAAGAAACGGGATATAAATCCAAAAGAAAGCAAAAGATACCTTAGATAAGTTTAATCAACAGCTGTTCAGATTTACAAAGATCAAATTTGAAAATAAAAATTAGTCGACTGCCATTTTTTAACCGACTTAAAAAAAAGGATATGTTACGCGGTTACTCCGGCCGATTGTGAACCGATTTTGATGATTCTTTTTTTGTTGGAAAGAGGATACTTCAGTAGTAGTCTCTTTTAAATTTGAAGATAATATTCGCGCACTTTCAGGCAACAGCTATCAATAAAACTTGGCAAATAGATATAATTTCCATGAACTTTTGAAGTCGGTTTTTTTAGTACTCTGTACTCTGTACTGAGATTATTTTTTCATAAAATTTCCTACTAACGCAAATTTGTCGAGTGGTTTAAAGTTGATTTTTAGTTCGAACACTTTTTTATTTCATAAACTTTTTATTAATAGTTTCTATTTATTAATTTCGGTTTTTTTTTCAATAAACACTCAACAATATTCGGTCTGTAGCACGGTTGGAGATGAGTGGCATGGGCACCGAAGATGAAAAGTGCCTTAGGCCTCGATTGCTACATATCAGAACTCACACATTCATAAATTTGAAACACTACAAAATCTTGATATTGATTGGTCGTAGTTTTAAATTTAAAAAGAAATAACAAATTCTGGACTTGTAATATTATAATTTAAACTTTACTCTGATGGCATATCTTTGAAAACTCAGTACCTGTTATTGCAAGATACGACGTTCTGATTTTATATTGGAATATTTATCAATGTGCTGCCATCTAACGGTTAATCGCTGAACAACGACGAATTTGAGATGTTTACTTAATTCTCCAAAAAAGAAGCAACCATATTGCATCGGTTTAAGGTTTACTTTTCTTTCTTGTACCATAAAATATTACGTAAAACAGAAAATTGATAACTTTTTTATAAAAAAAAGCCTTCAGAAGTGCGTGGCATTACATCTATTTGCCAAGTGTTCTTAAAGTCGGTTACCGGAAAGTGAGGGAAACCGAATTCATCCCCTAGTTTGCCTCCCTTAGAGGTGGAATATTTTCTCCAAATTTAAAAGGGACCACAGCTGACGTACCTACCTTCTGTTCAACAAAAAAAGAATCATCAAAATCGGTGCACAAATCTGGAGTTATCGCGTAACATGCATATAAAAAAAGTACAGTCGAATTGCGAACCTCCTCTTGTTTTTTAAGTCGGTTAAAAATGCAAGTGTTTCACTTTTTACCACTTCACATGTAGTCTTGTCTATTCAGGCTTGTGTGCTATTAACAAAACAAAGTAACTACAATCATTAATTCAAAGAGGAGAACAAAAAGTAAACTAGCTTTCATGTCATGACTAGCGGTTTGGGGCCATTAAGTAAAAACAACCACCCACTCACGTTAGTCGCGTTTAGCGTTG
Source organism: Hyposmocoma kahamanoa (assembly GCF_003589595.1). NCBI lineage: Eukaryota > Metazoa > Arthropoda > Insecta > Lepidoptera > Cosmopterigidae > Hyposmocoma > Hyposmocoma kahamanoa. The sequence goes on from NW_020653770.1 coordinate 2,943,955, forward strand.
CAAAACTATCGACAATTTTAACTATAATTTCGTTTATTCCCAGTCATCATCATCATTCACTCATACGACGCCCACTGTTGGGCATAGGCCTTCCCCAACGATCTACACGACGATCGGTCTTGCGCAGCCCGCATTCATCGGCTTCCCGCGACCTTTTACCAGATCGTCGGTCCACCTGGTGGGGTCCCACTGACAAACGGCCATCGGTTCTCCTTGCTATGTGCCCCGCCAACTGCCACTTCAGTTGATCAATTCTTCGAGCTATGTCGGGTACCTTAGTTCTCCTACGGATTTCCTCATTTTTGATTCTGTCACATAGGGAAATACCGAGCATCGCTCTCTCCATTCCCAGTAGTTCCATGTAATTTTGAACTATTTTTACTCCTGCCTTTACTTCCTGACCAGATCTTTAGGAGTACATTAACCCCATTTCCAAGATGGATAAATATTTTAAAGAATCTATAAATGCGATAACAAAACGCTGTTTTATTTATACTTTTATTCATATGAACATAATATCGACTCCCGTGCAGAATTTGAATCTTAGGTATTGTCCACGCTTTTAAAACTATTTTATTAACAAAAAATATTGCAATAGTTAGGGCAGTTTTTAATGTTATAAGTTTTTTTATTACAATATCAAGTGACGGGACGAACAAGTCGTGCGCCTGATGGTAAGATATACGCCTGTCTAGAACAGTTGCAGTGCCACTCAGAGCTTTAAATCGCAAAGATTTGAGAGCCACTGCGGAAATAGTTAAGGTAGCAGTACTACCCCGGACAAACTCTTCCACAAGCAGTTCTACTGCTACTAAATGCTAAAGGCGCATCCGAGTTTTTTACTTTAAGTAAATTCTTAATAATTTCTAATTGAGCGTAAAGTACAAGATTCCAGAAAAACTCCGTAAGGACTTGGTAGTTTGACGACAACGAGGACTTTGCCGGATTTTGTCAGTTCCAATTAAAGACGACGGCTTAAGAACGAACGGGTTTCAAACGGCATTAATTTGAAGATTTTCACCCTTTGATAATAAATTATCTACTCATTGCCTCGAATACAGGCATATTATTTAAGTTTCGTAGACCTGAAATACGTTTCAACTGCCTCCGTGGCCTAACGCTGGATTGCCACGCAGAGGGTTTGATTCCAGGGCCGGGAGATATATTTATATGGCTTACATTTATTTATCTCGTGAGTTTGGGTGTAATTTGTGGCTGTCTATGTGTGTCCATGGTACCCGCGATCCAGGGTTTCCCAAGTATGAGGCTATGAGTGCGTGCGCGTTAGTCAGCTTAAAAATTATAATATTGTTATTTAAAATGAGTGTTATAACCCTAATTGTAATCAATTATAGATTATATATAGTACATTATTGCAGAGGCCGGGAAATAAGGGACGAGTATGAGTTACAAGACCGAACGCCAGCGAAGCCTTGTGTTAATACAAGTCGAGCAATCCCCGTTCCCGCCGAGGCTTATATAGTCATTTTCTCAAGCAATGTGAGGAAATAATAGAAGACTAAAGAGAAGAAGATGTATAATAGAAAAGTAAAAAAATTGTTAAATAAAATAAAAAGTAATATATGACATAGTATTGCACTGTCTTTTTTTAAAAAGCATACGATTAAATTACAATGCAATTACGAACATTTGGCAGTTGGCTGTATGAGATTTTCTTTCGTCTGTTTATATTGTTCATTATTAGTATGTAGATTTAAAAGTTTCGTGAAGTGGACAGTGATGGGTTTTCATGCTTACTTAGGCCATGCCTTGGCCGGGAAGAACTTGTTTAAGAAAATGTTATTACTTATTATTAATATTGTTATATTATGTGAATTGTAATTAATTTTTTTTAATATAAAAAAGTTTATATTAAACAAAATCACTTTCAACGAGCGTTAATTTAAATATATTTGTAAGAAGCATTCATTACACATCCAAAAAACTCGCAATAATATAGATTGATTATCGATAAGTGTACATTTATGGTACAACATTATGTGTTGTCTCTTGAATCGCATGACCCTTGATTCGCGTGACATAACAAAAGGCGTAGTAAACGCTTATGACAAGAACTTTTACTTAACTGTGTATTGTTACATTTGATGTCAATTTGCCTTTTAAACCGACTTGAAAAAAGATTCATATAAAGGAAATACGAATGTTTTACTTTTAAAAAATTGTGAGTAAAAATTTTGAATTTGTGTAGTTGTGTCTAGAATATAATCATTTCTCACAGATGGCGCTACGGCTAAAACGTTGTTAAAAATAAAGATCATAGAAGAATTCGTAAAATCCACTAGTTCGTTCCGTGACTTAGTCGGCACAGCGTCTGGCACGGTTTGCTAGAAGGTGTTGGTTCGAATAATAACGCTCACAATCAACATAGCCCCGCCTAGGGAAACCCTGTGTCGCGGGTGCCATGGACACACACATAGACAACCACAAATTACACCCAAACTCACGAGAGAAATAAATGTAGGCCATACAAATATTTCTCCAGGCCCGGGAATCGAACCTGGGACCTCTGCGTGGCAGTCCGGCATGGTAACCGTTCGGCCACGGAGGCAGTTAAGAATGTGAATCCAGCCGAAACGAAGATTTTTTTTCTAATTGGTCGATCTTTGTAATAATAATTTTAACAAACCATACTATAGACAAATTCGATGTAGAATAAATGTCAACACACAAAAACATATGATTTTTAGGGGTTTCATCTCAGACTCTTTCACAGTTACCACAAATTTTCCTACGAAATTCGACTAGATTATGGATAATACTAAATCGTGAAGCCATGTTTATAATGAATATTATTCAGTTTCAAATCACCTAAAAATGATATAAAAATGTTAATTATTTGCAAAACTGTCTCATCCCTAGTAACTTTTTGATTTGAAGGTAGAGATTAAGATTGTAAAAAACTTTGTTAATTAAACATTTTTTAAACAAGTTTTAAATTTATCACCATTTAAACATTTCATTTCCATTGGAAGTCGGTTATAAATTCTAATCGCTGTTACATAGGTGCTGCGGTCAAAGATCGTGATGTTTAATAAATTAGGGAGGACAAGACGGTCCTTGTTTCTGACGTTAACGGAGTGTACATCAGATATTTTAGTAAAGAAGTTACTGTGATTACGTACTAAAAGACATATTTCCAAAATATATATTCCTGTTAAAGTCAGGAAACCCTTTTCTTTGTACAGACTTCTTAGAGAATAGTCACTGGGTTTACTATAGATTATGCGTAAGTATTCAAAGTCAAAGTCAAAGTCAAAGATTATTTATTCCATAGGTAAAATAAATTTACACTTGAAAACGTCACATTTAAGCTACATTTAAGCTACTGCTCGTTCACTACGCTGACCTCCCTGAGAAGAACGAGCAAGAAACTCTAGGGATTGCTCTTTTCAAATAAACTTAAATGCTATGGAATACACTTTGAATCAAATTTGTGTGGATTCTGGATCCATGTCGTCTTTCCATACATCTTTATCTAACACGTAGTCTTCAATTTTGTAATATGATTTTTCGATCAAAATATTTTTAATGTAGTTTTTAAACTTAGGAAATGATAAACTTAATATATGCTCCGGAATCTTATTGTAAAAACGTATACAGTTCCCCATAAAAGAGTTGTTTACCTTGGTTAAACGAAATCGTGGTACCATGAGTTTGGACTTAGCTCTAAGGTTAATATTATGGATATCTTCTTTCTTATTGAAATTATGTAAATTTTTACGGGCATATAAAATATTTGAGTAAATGTACTGTGATGCCACAGTCATGATACCAGTCTCCTTAAACTTTTCTCTGAGAGATACCCGAGAGCCTAGACGGTACACAGAATGAATCGCTCGTTTTTGCAATACAAATATGGTTTGAATGTCTGCCGCTTTACCCCACATGAGAATCCCGTAGGACATTATACTATGGAAGTAACTAAAGTAAACTAGTCTAGCAGTACTAATATCGGTAAGCTCACGTATTCTGCGGACTGCGTATGCAGCGGAGCTTAATCTGCTGGCCAGGGACGATATATGTGGAAACCACTGAAGTTTACTATCTAAGGTCACTCCCAAGAAGACTGCTTTATTAACAAGGTCTAACTTTTCTCCGTTTATTTCTATGCTTGGACTAGTCGATTTTACGTTAGGTAATTCAAATTTAACACATTTTGTCTTCTTGGCATTAAGCAATAAATTGTTAGCATTAAACCAATAAACTACCTTAGAGAGGGTATCATTTTAATAGTGAATGTTATGTACACCTTAATTGTCATTATATATTAGATGTAATACCGTATCTATGTTTAATGTTCAAATGCTGTGGTATATATGACGTAGTAGTACTAAATAAATAAATAAATTCTAAATAAAATCAAAGAATAGCCGGCACTATTCATAAAAAAATTGTGTAATAAGCACCATCTAGTTGATTTGTTTGTTATCACTAGATAGTTGATAATTGCTGTTTGGTACTTCTTGCGACATCTGGTGTACAAAAAGGTACTAAGTACCCTAGGCCGGGGCCATATTATATCGCGGTTAGAAGTCTTCTTGACTTCTCGGTCCATGGTACACCTAAAAAAATATACTACAATAATATACAATAGCGTGAAATAAAAATACAATTTCTTCGAAAGAAATTCCTTTACACTGAAAAATTCATTATTCATTAAAAGCATCTTCGTAGAATCGGGGACCTATTTAACGGGTTTCTTGTTGCGAGTTCGTGGATAAGGCAACCTCTTCATTATATATTTAATTGAATAGGTACTCATCTTTAAAAGCTGCGGTGTCTCCAGTCATGAATACTTATAAGGCGAAGCCTGAAATTCAGTAAATTGCTGAGGCTTTTGAATTATCTTCAACACAGTTTTAAACATTATTTTACGTTGAAGAATAAACTCAGCAATACACCGACCGGGTGCTTTGTAGATGTTTCCCATTTCTATAACACCAAGTGTCGGGGCGGAAGTCGTGCGTCTGGTGGCAATCGACACGCCAGTCTTTGTCTATAGCATTTGCAGTGCTTTTTAAATCGCAAAGATCTGAGAGGCACTGCTACAGCACCTGTTACCATGAGGGCGCGTCTCCATTATGTCGTGACGACAGACAGTCGTGCAGTTTAAGGTGTCGTGGCTTGTATATTTAAATGAAGTTGTTCACATATAGTGCAACACGATTAACTCGTTCTATATAAATATATATATAACGTTCAGGTTATAATATCGCAGCTTCACGACAAGGTGACTGCCGTGAACCGATAAATTGTCGTCGCGATCTAGTGGGAACATTTAGACACGACAGTCGTTCAACGATAAAATAAACGTCCACGACAGACAGTCGTGATGTGGGAACAGGCTTGTGGAGGTGCTGCTGGTGCTGGGGGCGTTCTGGTGGATTGTAACGGTGTGTAGCCTGGATAGCAGTAATAGCCTCCGCAGCCTCGCAGCCTCCAACATCTTATTTAGTAAATTTAGCAATTCAAACGTTGAAAATCCAGTTTATAGATATTTAATCGGTTTATTTAATCGGTTTTAACAAATATAATCTTTAAAATGTAAACTGTATAAATATAGCTAGTAAACAATTCAAAAAGATAAATAATGGTATGTTCAACAAAATCAGAATGCGAGGTAAAATGGAAGAATTTTAAATTTAAATATGAGTAGAAGAAAAAACGATACGATACGAATGGAGAGAGGCGATACAAAAAGGTGGAATGACGATATAAGTAGGTCACACCGTCACAGGCTAGTCGCGACAGTCGTCCTACAATAAATAAAACGTTACGACATAATGGGCACGCGCCTTGAGGCATAAGTTGACAAGACCCACGTGCTTGTAATTTCACCAGCGCCCTTAAACCGGAACGCTGTAACGCTTACATTAACTACTTGGCGGTAGAAATAATTCTTTTTTTATTCTTTATTTATTCAATACAATTGCATGCTATCTCAAAATTAGGTGACGTTATTAAACAAGAAACATATTAAGATAAGGTTGAACTTCAGCGTCCTTACTAATTTTAAATAAAAATGTATGATAGACGCTACGTCTTCCTCCGGCTTTAGTTGCAAACATTATAAAGCCAAACATTCCACACGCTATAAGAAAAACAGCTTTTAAACTATGGTTGGTGTGTGCGCGCGTTCGTGTGTCTAAATAAGTAAGGTGATACTTTCCATGCACGAACTTTTTCATAAATTTCTACGAGCAAATTTTTAGGCATATACATGTGGGATCGATACACCTCTTATCCGCTCACGCGATGCGCTCATCCTATTGCAAAATGGCGGCCATTTGTTTCGCAAATTACAAAAGGACTCAGTTTAAATACACGTTTTTAAAAATAAAAATTATTATTCTGCATTGCTAAATAAATACCCTCCGTACTACAACAAAAACATCTCAAATAAAATGCAGTAATACACCGCAAATCCTGCACTTAAAAAGCACTAATGAAATGTTTGGTCTACTTGGATAAATATGATAATATTCCGTTTGAGTGGTTCTAACGTTTACCATGAAATTACTCCTTAAAGTATAGTTTATAAACATTTATATTCAGGGTAAACTTAAAAAACGCTACTTACGGTATGTTTTCAATAAATAAACACCGAAATCACCAGCCCAAACAATAACACACACGATTGTCGTGACGTATTTTTGAAGTTTTTTTTTTAAATGACAGACCCAGACATTAAAAACTTTATGGTTTGCTAGAGTAGTTAACGAAATAGCAATTAGTATTAGTTCTTTTACCTGTTATAACTTCGATATCCGATAAATTGGTATAAAATCATCACCGGCACCTCTAGATGAGGTATGCTTCCAGAGACGCATGAATCGCGTGAGCGGTTATACAGACTAGTTTAGGCTTCAGTCTCACATAGGTGACTAATCTTTAGTTATGTCATAGTTAACATGAACGTTGCAACTTTTTGTGGAGCAATAAATGATTTTGTATTTGTCCATAGCGGTGCATGGGTGTCGTAATTGATTAAATATTATTATAAAATGGTCGGAGTTGGCGCGTGGCTGTCTGTTTTGCGAAGCAATCGATAAAATCACGGACGGTACCTACACGAATTCCAGACACTGAGAAAATTCGAGAATTCTCCGGAAGATCCGCGACCGGTTTTAAGCCCGTGTTTGTACGTTACAAATTCACATAAAGTTATTGGTAAATGTTAACTGAGCATTATAGTTTTTTCATCACGATTGCTCATAAATAGTCAAAGTCGACCGTAATGTCCTAAATTATGCACACGGGCTTTTTCATTACACTATCGCCATATCGATTTTCGACGTCAAGATTGAGCAAAACTAATAAAAAATTTAATTAATACAGTGAATAGCGACATATCTCGCCAGGACTGGTAGCTGTAAAGGTACTAACTGGGTGATAAATCTGTTAAAGATTTCTCATAGATGGCGCTACGACTAAAAAAGTCGTTGAAAGACCAAGTACAAAAACACGACCCAAGCACATAGAAAAATTCGTGAGGTCCGTTGGTTCGTTCCGTGGCGTAGTTGGTATAGCGTCTGGCACGGTATGCAAGAAGACGTCGGTTCGAATCCGACCGGATCGAAGGAATTTTTTCTGAGTGTTTTTTCTGAGTGTTCGATCTTTGTATTAATAATTATAACAAGGTAAACGATTTTTTTATGGGGAACTTTATACGTTTTTACAATAAGATTCCGGAGCATATATTAAGATTAACATTTCCTAAGTTTAAAAACTGCATTAAAATATTTCGATTGAAAAGTCATATTACAAAATAGAAGACTACGTGGGAACACATTCTTTTTTTGGAAGATCTCGTAAATACAAAACTAAAACAAAATTTCTCTTCTCTTCTTGGTATTTTTCACCATTCTTGTACAAAATGTCACTTTGACGTTATACTTTAAAAATATTTAGGAAATTAGTTGAAACTCTTAGTTGAAGTTGAATAAATAAATGATTCTTTGACTTTGACTTTGATTCTTGTTCAAAACTCAATCAGCGAAATGTCCTATAGCTGTAATAAAAAAGTGCCTCGTAACAAAACGAGCCATCGGACGCGAAAACAATGCTACAAAGCAAACTTTCGAATACAGCGCGCTTTAATAAAAATACCAAGATATAAAGCTTCTAGAAGTGTAATGAAGAATAAAGCAACGTTTCCCTACATCAACTGAAAGAAGATGATATTTAAAAATAGCCAAGAAACGTTCGTTTAATAAATTAATAATTATTAATTAAATTAAATAATTAATATAAAAAAATTAGTTTGTTTAAGAAAAACAATAAATGATTACCTATGTGACGGTGTGACCTCCTTATACCGTCATCCCACCTTTTTGTATAGCCTCTCTCCATTCGTATCGTATCGTTTTTTCTTCTTCTACTCATATTTAAATTTAAAATTGTTCCATTTTACCTCGCATTCTGATTTTGTTTCTTTCCATCGTCACTCTCTGCGCGACCGCGGTAGCGAACATATCATTATTTATCTTTTTGAATCGTTTACTAGCTATTTTTATACAGATTACATTTTTAAGATTAAATATTTGTTAAAATCGATTAAATATCTATAAACTGGACTTTCAACGGTTGAATTGCTAAATTTACTAAATAAGATGTTGGAGGCTGCGAGGCTACACACCATTACAATCCACCAGAACGCCCCCAGCACCAGCAGCACCTCCACACCTATATATATTAATAAGATCCGAAAATAGTTATTTTTCATACAAGTGCGGAAACTTAGTCATTATTCATAAGTCTCGAGACTTCTTGGCCCGAGTCAGAGGCGAGTGTCAAGACTTAAGACAAGTGAAAATGATAAATCCGCACGTGTATCAAACGACGTTTTTTAATGCATTTGCGAAAAAACTCAATTGAAAGTAAAATAAAACAGTATTTAAAAAAAACTCATTTTATTTCTTTGTCTGATAAAAATTCAGAGTACAATGGCAACTGTTGCCAGTATTCAGCCACATTAAAATTACTATTTTATTACAGTCTCGCGTAATACTCACCTCCGGTCATTGTTAATACTCAATCAGCCATCTTTATGGAAAATATCTTGGTATTTTTAAATGTAACCCGTTGTTTTATACATAAATAAGATGTTTGTAAGTAAATATAAGTTTTAATGACGAATGACTTACGTCACAAAGCACAAACATATTAAATAAATATACAACCTCTTTAGTTCTATGTTTAAGATTTGAAACAACAGTAAATTTAAAAAAAATGGAAAAGTAAAAAGCACTAGTGCGAAAAATCCAACAATACAACAATCCAAAAAATACCACGTTTTGAGCAACTGTATTAAAAAATAGTTTAATTTCCAATCTAGAATTGAGTTTTATTGAATGTCATGATGTTTCACTACCATCATGGTAGTTTTCAAGTGTTATTTATTTTACCTGTGGAATACATATAATATAAATAAATATAATATAATATAAATGATTCTTTGACTTTGAACTATTTATTTTTTCATATCATTTACAAAGACGCATCCAGTAACGTCCTAAGTTTACGTTGCGGGGATTAGTGCCGTGCTTCATATCCGAACAGACATCACTATCTGAAATACCACTCGGTAATGTGTCGTCTCGAATACTCGAAGACTGTGTGATTGATGACGTCATTCATTTTGCAGATGTTCTACGATTTAGCACATAATTAGAATATTAAACGTAACTATGCTGCCTAATACATTATCAAGAGCAGTTGGTTCTTGAGAAGTCGACCGTTTGAAAGCCTGTGGCGAAAACTCATGACTTCAATTTCTAACTTTTTGTGACTGTTCACTTGCAATTACTTCTCGCTAAGGCTTAGTTTACATTGTCGAAAAGCTTTTGTAAACATTTTTTTATTATTATACAGTACCATTACAATGCCACTCAGAATTTTAAATCGCAAAGATCTCAGGTGCACTGCCACTGCGCCCGTCATCCTGAGACATAAGTTGACATGGGACTTCCCATGTGCCTGTAATTGCACCATATCGTCAGGGATAGTGCAATTACACGTAACTAGGATATGATTATGAGTCTCCATTCGGGTAATGTAGTCACCAAATCAAACCTGCGCATGGTCGTGGCAACCAAATTAGCGTGATTTACGGGAATCTACTGTTGTCAGTCCGTAGACCACATAAATTAATGCTTGCTATGCAAAAATGAGAGCCAGCCATTGAAATAACAAAGTAATAACGTTAAATCCCTCTCCTGTGGAATTTGGTTTGGAGCAGATACGCGCCTTTTACCAATACTACATACGCGGATTTGATTTATTTTAATATACGATGGGACTTAATATAGTTTACCATTTTGTGATTTTTTAGCATTCTAATGCAATGTTTGTGAAAACATCTAAATTCCAAAATATGGACTAAGGAGACCAGAGATATGCGAGGTAGCTAGGCGGTGCGTGGATGCGTACCGAAGATGTGTAGCTGTGTGTAGCAGAACGGTACAAGGATGAGCAGCGGCGTCATTTCAGCTGTGAGCGGAGGTGATGGCTCATTAGATCTAGTTTCCTTTACAGTTTTGCACACATCCCTCGCACAAATTCCCCCCTCGCGTCTCTCGCACACATTCCTCGCTGGCGTACCTCGCACACATTCCTCACTCGCATCCCTTGCGCACACATCTCTTACTTTTTTGTATGTACAAATACTTACCTCCCTTAGCCCTTTTCTACCAGCGCTGCGCTAAGCGAGAATAGGAAAAAGTAAGCTACTACATCTCTGGTGGAACGGCAGCCTTAAGGTCCCTTACCTCTCACCTACAGATATTATCAAGTAGCACGATGTGCAATAACTCGAAGTCAATTGCTAGAACGTCTATTTAACTGAAGTTCCATTAACTCGATTTCGTTATCTTGAAGTCGTAAAAAGAGACTATAAGGTTCAATTACGAAGACACGCAGCGCCTATCTGTATATTACATTGAAGTTTAAGAGGGAGCAGAGGAAAAATTCCTAATCTTCGATTTGATTTTAGAGGGGTATATCCACTTTAAAGTTAAAAATAAAATATTGTATGAGTAACTACACTATATTCAAGCATAGACACTAATCAGAAACATAAAACAATACAGTTTCCTCGATAGATAAAAATCACGAATTGACCTCTAATTTTCACATTTTTTCGATTCATCCTCGAAATGCTACAGGTTATAGAGTTATTCCGCTAAAACGAATTTGGTACTTTTAATGCGCAAAATTCAACATCTCCTGTCGCATGTCACGCGAACTTCAGGCATATATTTGTTTCACAAATTTGGGCGGAGCCAACGTCAAAACTTTTTGGCATGCTCCCTCTTAAGGTCCAACGCCCACTGACAGGGCGGCTCGGCTCCGAAGGATCACCATCGGCATTCCTAAATGCAAGCACACACTGACGGCAATTATGCATCCTTAAGCATGCCGCGGTTTTTTTATTCAGTTGCAGTAGAGCTCCTTGTGAAAGAGTTCGTCTAGGAAAATACTGTCACCTCGCCTATTTCCGCCGCCAAGCAGTAATATGAGCATTATAGCGTCCCGGTTTTGAAGGGTGAAGGGTGTTAGTGAAATTACTGGTACATGTCACTTGTGAGCTTGTGTCTCACGGAAACGGGGGGAGTGGCAGTGCCCCTCAAAGTTTTGCGATTTGAAGCTCTGAGGGGCACTGCAACTGCTATGTACAGGCTTGTAAATAGTTGATTGTTGGTATTACAAAAACAATCCTAAGGTACGACACCGCATCCTTAAGTATGTCGACGCATGGTTAGTCCCTAATGTCCCCATGGCTAAGTACTCCCATAGGCTACCGACGAATTGCTTTAGAATTATTTAGCTGCTAAAATGCAGATATTCATAGATTTGCATGCTAATATCGGTAAATATGAGGTCTGTTTTATTATGTATATTTGTACCACCTTTTGTAAAGCATATTTTAAGCAAACATATATCATTCATTCATTCCGGAGGCGGCGGCTCGGTATCCCTAAGCATGCCGCAGCTTTATTCTTGGTAGTATAATTACCTTTCGCCTCCTAAAAAACCATGGCCTAGTCGTACCGTTAGTGGGCGCCGGGGTTTATTGTACAACCTTGCTACCCAACGCGCGTGAGTAGCTTCTTTAAAATCTGATGTTACAAAGCGTTATTGTCCAATTCAAATTAAAATCATCTTTGTTTCGTAAGTAAGCAAATTACACTTGAAAACGTCATGTTAATGAAGTCTACTGCTCATTCGTAAGGCAGAGTCCCCTGAGAAGAATGAGCAACTCTAAGGGTCGCTCTTTTTAATATACAATTAAATATATTTAACATTACCAATATATATTTCAAACATGGAAGATTGAGACGACCTGTAAGAGCTAAATGGGCCACTACCACGGATTCTTCTCATCCATTAAGATTATCATTTCCTAAGTTTAAATATAGATTTTAAGGCTTTCGTGGTTATTTACTAAATGATTATCACTAATTTCAGGTTTCTTACCACGGTATGACTCTTTTTTATTTTCCCGATATTTCGGAAGGGTTGTACGCTCCATGGTCACGGGTTGACTGGACAGCGGCAGATGACAGCTTTAAGAGCAGACATATCTGTCTACCCTCTTGCGCTGACGACGACTACTACCTTCATCGCGATTTGTTGTGGCGTTACAATTGTCACCCACTTTTTTCACACAAACCACACTCACTGTATCCACACGCGAAACTGTCCTCGAGGTGTTTTTGTTTTTGTTACTGCTCGCACTAAGGACCGGATTCCATGCACTGGACAGGTTAAAACCATCGTCACGGTCAAATGTTTTGTATTTCGTGATTTCGATGGCTTCTCGTACCAACCGTGATATGTAGTGACGTTCTGTCGACAGTACCTGGGGGCTATGCAACTCGATGTGCTGCATAGCTCCCAGTGCTGGGTGCACGGAATACGACCTTTACTCTAAATATGTTGGAGGATCTTACATCGGGGGTTTGATGACGGAGTGTCCATCTCCGGCCCGTTGGTCCGCGGGAGGTATTTTATTTCCCTCCAACCCTACTTATCTGCCGAGCCTTACCCTATCCGCCACCTGGGGACGCGTTCTCTAAAATGTGAGGCTGTCCCGAGAATACTGATGACTACGTGTTAGATAAAGTTGTATAGAATTAGATTCCACACAAGTTTGATTCAAAGTGTTTTTCATATCGTTTTAGTTTATTTGACAAGAGCAATCCCTAGAGTTTCTTGCTATTTCTTCTCAGGGAAGTCAGCCTAGTGTACGAGCAGTTGCTTAAATGTGACGTTTTCAAGTGTAAATATATTCTACCTATGGAATAAGTGATGCTTTGACTTTGACTTTGATCAAGTGCGCAGAAACTGTGTAACCTTAATTTTTGTTTCACGGTAGTTTTAAACCTCGTAAATGGAAAATTTTGAATATCAACGAGAATCTTACTATGGAAGCTTAGACATTGCCCCTTAAATGAATTTGTGACTTTGCGATGACGGCCCATAATGTTATGTCTGTCACTATTTTTCATAAAAACATTACTAATCTTCTTAACATAAATAACATTTTCGTAAATGTACTGAGACGTTAGCATAACAATGTTAATCTCTTTATACTTATTTCTCAAAGAGAATCTAGGGCTCAGATTGTAAATTGCTATCTTTGTTTCGTTAATTGCTGCTCGACTATCAAAGACTTAGTAGGTACACAGAAACATATTGTACACATTGTACGCGCTTTGTCGTGATACGTTGTGCGGGTCCAATCGTAGAAGTTAACAGCATTCAACAATTAGAATAGTTTTTTTAACCGACTTCAGAAAAAGGAAGAGTTTCTCAATTAAGCAATGCACTTCTTCTAGACTCTCAAAAAAAGGGTATTCCACAGCGCTTTGCTTAGGTAGCGAAAATTGCCTGCATAGCATTGTGTAATAGCATAATACCTATTTATAATTAAATTGACTTTTATATAATAATTACGTTTAATTCCATTTATAATTTGGTTATGTTATTAAAGGTTATAGCTGAAAATCAGCGGTTTGCTCCTGAGTAAACACCGACGCCAAGCTATGGCCTTTTTGCGTTGCTACAGCATACATACATAACTGGGTGTTCGGCAGTGCTGCGACTCTGCTGTTTTTTTTTTCCTTTTTTTTATTGTATTACATATTTCTTTTGTTATGTACATATGTGTGTCCGTAGATCCAAATCAACGTTTTATCTATCTATCTCATTGACTTACAATTATATGGACGTCGGGTCCGCGCTAAAAAGTGTCCGAACTTATAGGGCGTTAAAATCGTATACAGAGCGTCATTCACGCTTTAGTCTTCGTTTGGTCGACTGACAGCGAAGCTAGCAAAATTAGACAGTACTGCGATGACATTACAATTTAAATTCAAAGTTTTAGCTTTTTCATATTCCTTTACATGTCACTACGTTTAAATAGGTTGACTTGGGACATTTTTTTCGTGGTTTTTGTATTAGACCCGTCGTCCATTTATTTCTAAGTCAATGATCTATCTAATTAGACTGTTTTATTTTTGTTACGCGATAACTCCGGTATTTGTGAACCGATTTTGGTGATTCTTGTTTTGTTGGAAAGAGGGTACCTCAGTCCCATTTAAAAAGAAAATATTCCACCTCTTAGAGCGCTTGCGCACTACGTCCTATTCGTATCAGTTCCGAATTCGAGAAATGACGGTCCGAAATGTCACAGGGATTATTAAATATTATCTCTAGGTATACAAGCGACATCAGAAGTGGGTCCCAGTTTTTTAGATTAGTAGTCTCGGGTTCGGAATGAATACAAATCGGATACCCTTCAGAATCGGAACGCAGTAACGCGAGCGTTACTGCTTTGCGGCAGAAATAGGTACAGGTATTGCTTTAAGTACACCCGAAATCCATTATAATGAAATATTTGCCCTTCGCTGAACAATAACTAATTACGATTTGTAGACCAATTATTCAAACCAGCATAAACGTAATATTTCGAATCCTAAGATTTAAATATTAATGGCATTATCAAAGGGTGCGACGTGTCTGGTGAAAATTTGTATCAATTCGTTCTCTCGTCCATTGTTTTATCTTGGTTCCTTCCTTTAGACCTATGCTGGTGATGAAACACAATACACATCATCCAGACTCGAAGACCTGTTTCCGTTAGAGCACCGCATTCGGTGCCCGGAGGACCTCGTTACGGAGGCATGCGGCGGGCAAGTGCCGTGCAAGAGATTGGACGAGATAACACATCGTTTTCCCTCATCCACTCGCTTCGCCCTTACCATCGTAAAAGGTGAAAACTGCTTTCCACGCCCTGAACGCCCAGTTCTACCCGTCGTTTGTCGTTTGTCGTGACTTTTGAAAAGTTAAAAGAATGCAACTATTTCAGGTTTCAAAGAATACTTGTCCTTTTGCTTTGGCATTTGAAACATTTGTCACTAACTGTGCCTGCATATTATGCGTAAACTTAAATCACTTACGTACCCCACTTATATGTGTATAAAAAGAAAATTCTTTTGGTAGTTTATTACTTACCTATTTCTGCCGCCAAGCAGTATTGTAATGTGAGATAATTATTACGTTCCTGTTTTGAATAGTAAGAGTGCTGGTGAAATTACAGACACATGGGACTTGTCAACTTACTCACGGGGTAACAGGCGCAGTGGCAGTACCCCTCAGGGTGATTTAAAGCTCTGAGTGGAACTGCAACTGTTATAGACAGGCGTGACTTGTTCGCCCCGCCACTTGCTAATATATATATATATACCTATATATATGAGAGGGGAGGGCAGGGAGCAGAATACGTGCGGACAGCGATAAATCGTGATGACAATAGGAGTTGCGACAATCTGTCGTCATGTTTTCATCGTGACGTTTTTTTATCGTCGGACGACAGTCGTTCTGTCTGTCGTTTTACATTTAGTGATGTTTACTCATTGGAGAAAACATCACTAAATGTAAAACTTCACCAAAAACATGCCGAAGCGGCCGTATTACGAAACTGAATGCATTATACTTACGAAAATGTCGCTCTTCGATATTCATGGCTTAATAAAGAAGGATCATAAGCGTATCGTAACAAGTAAAAGCCGCAGTCTAATATTACGAATCACGCGGCATACACTCGTTTGCACGATATTTGTTTACTCAAAATTCATCCAAAATTATAATTGATTTTAAAATAAATTGTGCATATTCTGATTACAAAATTACATAACTGTGGAAGGAAACGTCCTATTTATTTATTTTCTCATAGCCGGGGTATTTTTGCAGTTTCTAACTAGGCATTTTTCGCGTTTTCGACTGATGTTTAACTACCATAACGGCCGGGCGCGTTCTGTGGCCGTAGCATGACAGAATATTTAAATCAGTTCATAACTCTAAGTTCAATAATAAGAATAAAGTACGCACTCAACATAGCCTGCACTAGTGAAACCCTGTGTCGCGGGTGTCATGGACACACACACATAGACAACCACCAATTACGCTCAAACTCACGAGAGAAATAAATGTCGACCATACAAATATTTCTCCCAGCCCGGGAGTCGAACCTGAGACCTCTGCGTGGCAGTCTGCGGCATGGTAACCGTTCGGCCACAGAGGCAGTAAGTTTGTTTGTTTGGTAATGAACTATTGTTATACATTTTGAAGAACAAGGACAACGATATGAAATTGCGTATATATAGATATTTTCGGCGTTTAATCATCGTTGCGGAAAACCACGAAACTAAAAATGTCTTTTCATCTCGTTTGTCGCGCTCAATTATTACGTTGATAAAATTACTGTGCAAATATTTTAAAATCAGCTGTGACCTTGTAGTCTGTTTGGTACCGTATTAATCTTTTGCAGTCATTGGTCGCCCGCGGCTCGCGATGACATAAACATGTGACTTCACGGTGCTCGCCATGCTTCGCTATTTAATTGTGATGAAATTATAAAATTTTGTCACTCGAATTTGACAGCTAAATGTGGATATAATAGCTTCGAGACGCTATACTACGGGGGCTGTAGTGTAGCAGCGGCAACTAAGCGTTTATGCTTACATTGGGTACACAAAGTATGTACATTTGCGGCGTCTATTTAGATAGACATATATTATTTATTAACTGCCTCTGTGACCGAACGGTTACCATGCCGGACTGCCACGCAGAGGTCCTAGGTTGGATTCCCGGTCCGGGAGAAATATTTGTATGGCCTACATTTATTTCTTTCGTAAGTTCGGGTGTAGTTTGTGGTTGTCTATGTGTGTGTGTGCATGGCACCCGCGACACAGGGTTTCCCTAGTGCGGGGCTATGTTGAGAGTGTGCGTTATTATTATTATATCTAAATGGATGCTGACATATATCTAAGAGCTGAAAAGACGTTACTCATTTTGCTTTCGTTCGGACCACAGAAACGTAAAACATCTTTTTCGTTTTATTACACGGAAATAAAGCTTTTGCTGACTTAATGCGATTCCGTATCGATAAGTATGTTGACGGGAGTCAAAGTCGGGAGTAAAGCGCTCATTAATTATGTTCTAGTGACGGTTTTCTCTTTGGCATACGTCATGTAGTTTCTTGCGAATCTTTTTATAACATTACCAGCGTCAATCAGCAAATATCCGGCTCGAAGGACCACTTTCTACCAGCCATTACAAAATAAGGGCGCGTTCCCATTACGTTGTGACGACAGATAGTCGTGCAGTTTGAAGTGTCGTGACATGTACATTTAAATGAAGTTGTTCACAAATCAACTGTAGTTCACAACTTTTTGGCGTTACGACGACAGACCGGCGACAACAAGGCAGCTGCCGTGAAACGATAAATTTGTCGGTATGATCCAATGGGAACCGTTAGGCATGACTGTCATCCAACGATAAAATTAAAACATTACGACATGATGCAAATGCGTCCTTAGACATCGACTGACCGCTAAATACTAATTATTGAGGTTCGATAAACTAAATAAATTTCTTTTATGAAAGGCACTTGCATTTGATCGCTGATGGTCCTTGACTGGGCCACCGGTTATAAGACAGAGCTGAAGGCTTTTAACCCGTTTAAAAATTTAGGTAACGGACCTGAAGGTGCCCAGGTGGGAACCGACCTTGAGTCAGTACGCTGCCAGACACTTTCGCCAGAAGGGCATGCTGTAGGAGCGAGTATGTACACCCTGATAGTTTATTCCACATATGATTCCGGTGACGTTTGAGACTTGAAGTTTCTATAGATGAAGTGATATAAAATTTGTAACGAAGAGAGAATTGTTTTACAGGAAAATATTTAGGACAAATAATAAACAAGATATAAAGGATTCAATTATTATGTTATTAACGTACCAAGGAAACTACACAATAAATTAAAAATCAACAACAATCAAACAAAAAGTCAACATTCGCATAAAATTAACTGTAACGAAATTTTAACTATTACGTTACTTTTTTATTCTCTGCTATTACTCCAAATACATCAAGTAAAGCTCAAAAGAAAACGATCCGCATACAAGGTGCACGCATATTGACGTGAGGTACAGAATAGTCTATTATTTTTAAAATAACTTTTCTTCTGACGGTCTTCTTGATTTTCTATAATTTGATTTTCTGTTCCTTTTCTTTCTTGATGGTAATTTTTTCTGTCTTGCAATCTTCATCGCTGTCTTATTCAAATGTATTATTCTTCACAAAAGATAAGTTTGCTGGTATGGATCGCCATCTCATATTATTAAAAGGATGTACGTAGGCCATAAAGTGAAATAACTTGATTTTTAGAGAGAGAAAAAAAAAAGAAGCATTTATTTACTAGATAAAAGTAATTACAGTATCCATTGTTGGGGCTACTCGTAAGTAGAAGTTACTTGTGTTAGAAGCCCCGCTCTTCAGGGTTACAATTTATTTTTTTTTTTTTTATCCGTAAATATTTAACTAAAATAAAACTAAGAAAGATGCGGATAGTTAATGTGTATGTATGGTATATGTCTGTGTCAGTCTGTAAGTCTCTGTGTGTGCATGCGTGTATGTGTGCGTGCGCGCGTGTGTGTGTGTGTGTGTGTGTGTGTGTGTGTGTGTGTGTGTGTTTGTATGTGTGTGTGTGCGTGTGTATGTGTGTGCTTGCGTGCGTAACAGAACGTATAAGTACTACATATCTGGTTGTGTAAATAAATATTGGTTTAATTTATTATGCATTTATTTATTTATTTTAGGAGGTTACTCACCAATCCTTATTAGAGCCTCAATGTCATCATACGTTTTTATTTTTAGCCAATCCTCTAGTATCTTTTTACCTTCCCGGGAAGCTTTACAATAAATATTGGTTTCTTTGTTGACAAGGTTGTATAGATAGGTGGATAATTTTATAAATTGTCTTTGAGCATACGTCGTACGTACCCTAATCTCGGGAGCTACCCGGTAATGACGCCGTCTCTGGAAAAGTGCAGGATTAAAGTGTAGAGCTTTATGAGCTCGAAGGATTGTATGTAAAACATATAACTTCCTGACGATAAGAACATTCGTTTCTAGGTAAAGGGATTCTGTAGGAACTCTATAAGGTTTAAAATACATTACCTTTAACAAGGACCGTTGAGCCCTTTCCAGGAGTAAAAAGTTAGTTTTATTAGCACCTCCCCAAACCGGCAAGCAGTAACATATAACCGATTGTGCTAGTTGTATGTAAATATCTTTTATAAGTTTTTTAGTAAGTACATGTCTAAGTTTTTTAAAAATCCATATAAGGTTCCTGATTCTTGTTTTTAGTAGCTCTATATGATCGTGCCACGATAAGCGGTGGTCGACCATTACCCCTAAATATTTTACAGACGAGACTTTTGTTATAGATTCACATGAACACGTATCACGATTAACACAGATATGGATTTTTAACGAGAAGTTATCGCTAGGTTGAGTGCTATTATTTATTGTGAAACAGATGTAGTTTGTCTTTGATGTGTTAAGAGTTAGCAAATTTGTGTTTAACCATTTCGCTATTTTACGTAGTCCCTTTTCCGCAGAGTTACGTACCAACTCCCATGAATGACCGGTGAATACAACGGCAGTGTCATCAGCGTAGCAGAAGACGCGTCCATTGTCCTATTTCATTTTACATAAATTATTTATATAAATAAGAAACAGGGTCGGTCCCAGGACTGATCCCTGCGGTACACCAAAGGTCACGTCCTCCTCCTCGCTGATGAAACCGCCTATTTTTACGAACTGTTTCCGATTGTGTAGGTAGTTTTCAAAAAGTAGTAATTGTGTCCGTCTGATGCCAATCTCTTCAAGCCTATGCACAAGAATTGGAATAGATACAGTGTCAAAGGCCTTTTTGAGGTCTAAAAAGACTGTGACACATTTATCTCCAGAATCTACTTGGGTAACAATTTGTGTGACTAGGGCACACACCGCATTTTCTGTTGACACACCGTGGCGAAAACCGTATTGAGAATCTGACAGGAGGTTTTTTGTATTCAAATAGCTGGTGAGTCGTGAATTTATCAGCTTTTCAATAATTTTGGATATTGCTGTTAGGACTGATATAGGTCGATAATTACTGGGAGTGTCCTTGCTTCCACTCTTGTACACTGGCGTGATAATGGCAGTTTTTAAAGGAAGTGGGAAAATACCTTGTTCAAAGCATAGGTTAGTCAAGTGCGTGATTACGGGTACAACACTTTCAGAGCCTATCTTTAAAAGTTTGGTAGGGATATTATCCCAACCAGGCGCACTATCAGATTTGAGGTTCATCAGAGTAGAATAAACTTCTTGACAGTCTGTCCTTAAGAGTGCAAAGGATGTGCTAATTGGCAATGCGACGGGTCGTAAATCAGAAAGCCCAGTAACAATATTTTCCGCCAAAATTCTGCCTACATTAGCAAAGTAATTATTGACATGATTAACTGATTCTACAGGTGAGAACATAATTTTCTAGTAATTTTGTATTAGAACTTTTAACGCCTTTGCGATTTGTAAAGTTATCAATAGTATGCCATAGCTTTTTTGGGTGTAAGAGAGATGTTTAATGTTCGGTTTCCAGAATATAAGTGACAAAAGAATACAATTTAAAATAAAACGTAAACTTAATTTCTAACCAAGCAATACGCATCCCGTGTTGCAGTTAGACTATTATCGTCTATTAACAAGTATGCAACGGTGTTCTGATTTTTCGTTGAGGAGTGTCTAGACTTAATGTTCGATAACCTAACCTCCGGTTAAAAAACCGACCTCAAAAGTCATTCATCCCCTAGTTTACCACCACACAAATGGCGGAGTTGTCGCGTAACATACATACAAAAAAAATTACAGACGAATTGAGAACCTCCTCCTTTTTTAAAGTCGGTTAAAAAGGGTATTACGTCCTAATTCTCTATCCTAAGTCTATCGCCTGTACCACGGTGAGTGCTCTGAAGAGTTATTCAACCTTATCCCTTCCTCTCCTTTCCATCAGCGGACCACCCGTGCCGGACTGCGTTGCCACAGTTGGACGGTCAGTTCAATACCGTCCCGCACTAAAAAGTTTGGCAATTCGTTTTTATGCCGCACCATGAAATTGTGGAACCAACTCCCGGCGCATGTATTCCCTCCCCTCTATAACATCGGGTCCTTCAAACGTAGTGTGAAGAAGCATTTGGCCAGACCGGCAAAATGATAGTGACGGAGTGAAGATATTTGTGTTTTCCATCCGTTACTCTCATCTCTGGACTGTATTCGCACTTTCCATCAGGCGCGGTGCAGTCATTTTGCCGAGTCACAATAAAAAAAAAAAAAATTGTAGTGAGAGACTTCTGCTACGTGTAGACTCTTGTACTGTATTGTTTTTTTGTGCTTGTGGTCTAGCATCAAGATAAACAATAAAGAACTTAATCTTGTAGAGTAATTGGTCTTACCTCTGTCATCCAAACCACTTTTTATTACACTTAGTAATTGTTACAACTTCGCAAATTGAAGATAGTAATATAGTTTCTTTATTATTATTGTTATTGTAGTTTTGGTGAAATTACAGGCACATGGGGCTTGTCAACTTATGTATCAGAGTGACGGGCGCAGTGGCAGTAGTTCTGATATGATTAGTTCTTTACGTCACTTGATATTTTATAGAAAGTCTTAAGTTTCGACTTTTTAAGCTGTTTTCTGATTGTTTCTTTTATGAGCCAATGACCTAATTCCATGCTCAATTTAAAGTTTTTATGTGAAACGAAAGTGGTTCGGTATTAGGAGCATAAGAATTTAATCACATTTTTGAACTAGTGATGTTCAGACATCGATGTTTCGAAAACTGCTTGACGTTTAATTTAATTTTAATAATTTTATTTATTTATAAAAAAAAAACGACCTCAAGGGTTCGTGGAATCACATCTATTTGCCAAGTTTTATTGAAATCGGTTACCGGAAAGCACGCGAATTCGGATTCACCCCTAGTTTGCCACCCTTAGAGGTGGAATATGTTTTTCAAATTTAAATAGGACTAACACTAAGATACACTCTTTCCAACAAAAAAACAATCATCAAAATCGGTTCACAAATGGCGAAGTAATCGCGGAACAAACAGATAAAAAAATGCATTCCAATTGAGAAACTCCTCCTTTTTTAAAGTCGGTTAAAGATTATGAGCTATTGCGATGCCATACTATAGCATTACAGATGAGTTTTGAGTTAAAGAGCACTCCTTTCAAGGAGTGAAAATGATAGGTAAGCAAGAAGACGTCGGTTCGAATCCGGCCGGATCGAGGGAATTATTTCTGAGTGTTTAATCTTTGTATTAATACACACATCAAAAGTGTCTAGGGATCAAGTGAATATTTTTGAAATAAAAAATATTTAAGCTATATTTACCAAATCCAGTCTTCCAGGACGACTTCTTACTTTAATGCTTATGTTTTATTTAACCGCTTACCCCTATATTTAATTAAAATAAACTAAAATTGATGTTTTTGCAAATTGTGGGAAAAAACTCAAATTAACGGCGTCAATTAAATGACAAAAAAATGGCGAAAATGATGATTTTGCTCATTTTTATTGTAAAGATAAGAAAATTAATAATCTGTATTTCCACCATTAACACGAATCACACAATTACAGCGATTTGGCATGCTTAAGATGAGTTCATCAAAATCACTTTGAGGAATGGCCGTGTTTTGTAACAAGTCAAAATATTGTTGTAGAGTATGTACGGTATGCATACTCGGCACAGCTCTTCTTTGAAGCATATCCCATGCGTGCTCAATTGGATTGAGGTCTGGCGATTGAGCAGGCCACGGCAGAACGTTGATACGAGCTTCGGCAAGAATGCGTGTTACGACTCTAGCCGTGTGTGGACGTGCGTTGTCATGCATTAGTTGAAATGAATCACCCAACTGGCCTCGCAAAGGGATGATAACATCTGAAACAATCCCCTCTGCGTAAACTTGAGCATTGAGGTTACCCCTGATCCAAATGAGATCGGTTCTTCCGCCGATCCAAATACCGGCCCATATCATTATTGTTCCCCCACCATATGGATGAACTTCCTGACAATATCTCAAACGTTCATGACGTCCAGATGTTCTCCAAACTCGAGTACCTACGTCTTGTATCCGGTCTCATACCGAAGCGGGATTCATCCGAAAAGCACACATAGCGCCAGTCTTCTTCCTCCCAGTTTCTGTGTTCGCGAGCCCATCGTAAACGGGTGCTGCGATTGCAGGGTGCAATAGGTGGAACTCTGAGCGGCCTTCGGGATCGCAGACCCACTTCACGTAAACGATTTCGGATTGTTTGATCGCTTATTAGCAAGCCTGAGGAGCTGTGGAGCCTCGTAACCAACATCATGGCGGTCATGGTACGATTCCGTCGAGCAGTATTTTGGATATACCGGTCCTGTCTGCGAGTCGTGATGCGAGATCGTCCTCCATGTCGCTCGGCCACGCTGCCCGTCATGCGATAGCGCGTCCAGAGGCGACTTATGACGCTCTGTGTAGTGTTAAGAGTGAAAGCCACAGCACGTTGCCTGGAACCAGCTTCCAACATTCCGACGGCTCGCATCATCACTTCTCGGGTTAAATGATGTCGTCTCTCCATAATAATGTAAATTGTTTCGGTTCCGATGCAGATATTGTAATGATTTTGTCAAAACGCTATAACTCATTTTTATACAAAACCACATTGACAATCGATTTTCTTCTTATTATCGAATTTTAAACAATATTCCTTATTTAAATGTTAAAACTCACTAAAAAGTATCAATAGCGATACAAAAAAGTTAATATAATTAACCCTAATTGCAGCAATACTCTTAAACGTACTTGATCCCTAGACACTTTTGATGTGTGTAATTGTAACAAACTAGTGGAATAATTTCACAAAAAATAGTCAAATATCAATTCAATAAAAATTAAAAAAAAGAGTGAAAATGGTTCTTGTAAAAATCACTGACGATCAGTAGGAGTGTAATTCTCGCGTGATAGACGTAAAAGTCGACGTAGACATACGTCGAAAAATCGACAATATGTCGAGCGCCCGCATTCTCACGACTCCTCAACAATAGACTTTCGTTTATCACTTTTTACGCGACAATTTCGTTGACATGTCGACTAGTGAACATCACTCGACATGCATTCGGCTTTTTTTTCCCAGATTCATTTTACCAGGGCTCTTGTGTTGTTACTCAGTGCAAATTTGGTCGTTCACCATTTATGTAAATTTAATAATTTTTACCACGGCCAAAAATGCAGCAAGGAAGCTTGGGATCCTTTCCAGGGTGAGGCGGTACTTTACACCGGGACAGTTGCTCCAGCTGTACCAAGCACAAGTCCGATCGTGCATGGAGTACTGCTGCCACCTTTGGGATGGCTCTGCGACATATCAACTGGCCACTTTGGATTCAATTGACAACCGTGCCAAGAGGCTTATAGGTGACTCGGAATTAGTGGAGGCGAAGCTGCAGAGCCTTGAACACCGCCGTAAAGTTGCCTGCTTATCGGTATTTTACAGGATATATCACGGAGAGTGTGCGATGGAATTACATGATTTAATTCCGCCTTCCCCTTTCCATCACCGGGGGACTAGGCGTAGGCTTGGGTTCCACCCCTATGTTGTGGATATTCCAAAGATTCGCACGAAGCGTTACGCTTCCACATTTATATGGCGAACGGCTATGGAGTGGAATTCCCTGCCTGCAGACTTGTTCCCTGAACGTTATAACTTGGACCTTTTCAAGGCGAGAGTGAATAGGCATTATTTAGGTGTGCATGCTCCATCGTCGACCTCATCGTCACTTTCCATCAGGTGAGATGGAGGTCAAATGCGCACCTATATTTTATAAAAAAAAAAAAAAAAAAAAAAAAAAAAATAATA
>NW_020653770.1:2969362-2971371 GCF_003589595.1 Hyposmocoma kahamanoa
AAGCCATACAAATATTTCTCCCGGCCCGGGAATCGAACCTGGGACCTCTGCGTGGCAGTCTGGCATGGTAACCGTTCGGCCACGGAGGCAGTTAAGTTAATTTTATTAGTACCTAATGAACAGTGAATGAAGATAATTATTAGGTGTTGTAAGTAAACTGCCAGATGTGTCTGACTACAAATGTCACTTTGACGTCAGTAATACAATGCTGCCAACACGATTCATTAAAAATCTTCGTTATAGACATTTCGTCATTTATGTCTAAAGTGTGTGGGAATTAAGGGGAATTGAATTTTTTAGTCGATCGACAGACTTTCATGTTAATCGACAAAAGAATAAATAGATATAAGTCTAAAATCTGAGAATCAGGCCCATGTATGTCGCTATTTTTGTCAGAACATTGTTGTGTGTCTAAATTGGAATAACGACGACGGCGTGACACAAGTCGAACTTTCTGTTACTGTCATTTGTCAAGCTTTCATAGTCTTTCTATATTCTAGCCAAATTCGATTTACTATAAATGTCAACAATAAAAAAAATATTTTTAGGATGTTTCTCCGAAATCAGATTAGGCTATAGATAATCCTAATCTTGAAGTCATGTGCGTGATGAATTTTGTTAAATAGAAATTCCAAATAAATATTACCAAAAATCAATTATTTATAATAAATAAATAAATAAATAAATTAATAATAAATAAATAACGCACACACTCAACATAGACCCGCACTAGGGAAACCCTGTGTCGCGGGTGCCATGGACACACACATAGACAACCACAAATTAAACCCAAACTCACGAGAGAAATAATTGTAGGCCATACAAATATTTCTCCCGGCCCGGGAATCGAACCTGGGACCTCTGCGTGGCAGTCCGGCATGGTAACCGTTCGGCCACGGAGGCAGTTACATATAGTATTTATAAAACTGTGTTATACTTAATGATTTTTTTAAATTTGGTTTTAATTAGTTTGTAAACTGAATGTTAATACCGGCAAGGTATTACAGTCATTCAAATTTTTATGTTAAACGTATACTATTTTTAATTACTCTCACAATTAGTTTACTAAAAGACGAAGTAAAGTTACAATAGACGAAAAACAAACAATAATTTTGTTTCAATCGCGATATATAAAGTAGATAGAAATTGAATTGATAAAGATAAAAATCAATTACCCCAACTACTTGATGCGTAAACGGAATATTTTATCCATAGAGATTTATACCACAGCATCGAGAAATCGAATCGGTTATTGTATTTTTGTTTGAAGTATTTGGAATAATTGTTCAAATTTCATTTCGTTGCTGTTGATTTTATGCTGTTTTGTCATTGACTTACAAATAAATGGACGACGGGTCTAATACAAAAACCACGAAAAAAATGTCCCAAGTCAACCTATTTAAACGTAGTGACATGTAAAGGAATATGAAAAAGCTAAAACGTTGAATTTAAATTGTAATGTCATCGCAGTACCTACTGTCAAATTTTGCTTGCTTCGCTGTCAGTCGAACAAACGAAGACTAAAGCGTGAATGACGCTCTGTATACGATTTTAAAGCCCTATAAGTTCGGACACTTTTTAGCGCGGACTCGACGTCCATATAATAGTAAGTCAATGTGTTTTGTTGACTTTTTGTTGGGTTGTTGAATTGTTGGGTAGTTTTTTATTAACTTTTGGTAGCAGTAGAGCTTCTTGTGAAAGAACTCGTCCAGCGAAGTACTGCCACCTTACCTAATTCTGCTGCCAAGCAGTAATGTGAACGTGCTGGTGAAATTATAGGAACATGGGACTTGTCAACTTGTCTCAGGGTGTAGGGCGCAGTGGCAGTGCCCCTCAGATCTTTGCAATTTAAAGCTCTGAGTGGCACTGCAGCGGTTAGGGATAGGCGTGGCGCTCACCACCAGGCACACGACTTGTTCGTTCCGTTACTTAGTGTCATAAAAAAAACTGAATAACATAACATTGGAATCCTTTTTATTTTGTTTATTATTTGTTCTTAAACTACAGTT
>NW_020653770.1:2986371-2994117 GCF_003589595.1 Hyposmocoma kahamanoa
GTGGTGTTTTTGTATTAGACCCGTCGTCCATTTATTTGTAAGTCAATGGTGTAATTAGTAATTTTAAGTTGTGTTTTCTACTGAAAATGGAAAATGAATGTAAATTTTATAGAATAAAGGTTTGTTTATCAGATTAATTTTAATTTATCGTCGTAATCAATTGGAATAAAGGCAAGCCAAGCAAGGGCTCAGGTGTTAAAAAGAGGCAGCGGAAAGAATAATCCTTCACCCTTTGAGAGGTTTACCCAAAAAACCAATAAAAGTAATTAATTCAATCAATTCACCTTAACTGCTTCGGAGATGCGAATTTACGTTCAAAGAACTCTAGTATATAGACGTCGTTAGCGACGAATTAATTTGAGACAGTATCTAAATAATCCGGTAGCACAAACGTTTCAATTTCAATTGTTTCGTCTCAATGACAATTTTTAATCGACTTCAAAAGAGGACGTTCTCAATTACTTACTTCGTTGGCTCAGCGATCAGAAGTAGATCTTGACCAAACACCAAAGTACGCCATTTTTATCGGTCTTGTACCAATTCCGGTTTTGAAAGGAAGGTTGCTGGTGAAATTATAGGTACATAGGACTTGTCAACTCATGTCTCTGAGTGAGGGGCCCAGTTGCACTACCCCTTAAAGTAGATGTTTGCTGAAGCGCGCGTAGATTGCTTCCATGCAATCATGGTGCTCAGCACTGCTGGGCAGGGTGCGTGTTAGCCGCAACAGTATCCTAAAGACATTTATTGATGAACGCTTTGACTGTCAATACATAAGCCACTGTAACACGGTGCATCTATTGACTAAATCTAAAACAGTATTCTAATTGTAATTTTATTTTATTTATAGGTTTGTTTATTTTTAACTTTTAAATTTTGAGTTTAATTGTATTAAATCTTTGTAATTTTTAATCCATGTTGGTCGAAATAAATGATTTATTATTATTATTATAAAGCTCCTCTTACCATAAACAAAAAAATAGGGCCAGCCTTATTTTTTTTTTTTTACTTAAATGATTTTGCAAATATACCAAAAAAGGTAATTCTTATTAATGTAATCTCTTACAAGATTTATTGTATGTTTGTTGCTTTACGTCCCAATATTAGTCATTCTAATGCGATAACACTTGTGTGAGTGATTGTGTCACCGCCCGCAAAAGTTTCTCAAGCATTAGAGCCATCTATAAATATCAGGCCTATTGTTTCAACAAATGTGTCTACAGTCGAAAAAGCTTTTTGCAGATGTACAGTCGATACCACGGAAGAGAGAACAATGGAAGTGCCCTAAGACTCGATTCAGATTAGGACCCCGATTCAGAACTCTTTGATATTTTAACCGAATCCTTCGATTGGATATCGTTCTCGAATCGAAAGGCGCTTACCAAGCTTTTCAGTACATTCGGAGTTAATCCGTGAAATGATTATAAGAAAAATTAAAATCCTTTGATATAGTTTTTTAAGACTTTAAAGGCCTAAAATAGATTTCCATATTACATTCTTGCTTTGTAGACAATAATACGTTCGGTACCTTTCATTCGACAACTGTGTTTTGAATAACGTTTGTAGCCTTTGCCGGTCGAGAAGTTCGAGTACTCGTATGGGTGTGACGTCATTTCGGTTCGGTCTCGAATACGACATTTTGACGTTCGATTCGGATGTTGTGGATAGAAATGAAAAGACGTTCGTATGAATAATAATATTTATTGTCATAAAATAGATTACAACACATTGACGAAGTCCCTGACTCCTGAGCTAGGTATAACCTGTGTGACAGGAGCCAGTGCCCTCTCCCAAATTTTGACAAGGCTTAAGTCTATTTCATGAGAAAAATATAAATTAAAAATTTAATACAAAAAAATAAAGTGAAAGAATCTATTATTAAAAGTCTCGATAAAAAGTACTCTAAGTAATAAATATAAATTGTGATAAATATATCTGTGTAATTTTGTGTACGAGTGTGTGTGTGTGTGTGCGTGTATGTGTTAGTCTGAGTTAGTGTGGGTATTGGAATATTTCGTGATGAAGATCGTGCGATATCTAATTGAATCGGTCGACAACTGAGTTGGTCGTAGTTTATGATTTAAAAAAAGAAATAACAAATTTTGGACTATTAATATAATATAAATTTTGTCCTGTTGGCATATAGTAGAAAGTTCAACACCATCGCCTATTATTGCAAATTAAGTTTTGATTTTATATTGGTATTTCAATCAACAAGCTGCCATCTAGCGGCGCCGTTCGAAATCAGAACGCAGTAATGCTCACATTATTGTTTGGCGGCGGAAGTAGGTAAGGTGGCAGTATTTCCCTGGACGAACCCTTTCATACGGAGCTATACTGCTACCAAAACTGTCCTTATCTACCGCCCCGAGAGATAGGGTTTTCCGAAGAGACTACCAGCTCGACGGCAAGACCAGGGTACGGCGAGCGTCTTCAACGCCTTCACGGGCGTCAGAGAAACACATGTTTGTCTGCCCCGGGGGTGTGTGGCCGGGGCGTCTGTCTCGTGTGCTGCTAGTGCGTCTTAATAGCGGTCTAGTTGAGGACCTGAAGCGAGGAGATGCGCGGGGCAACGTGAGTTGCTCTTTAAGGAAGCCATGTCCGGACATTGTCGCAGGAGGGAGAGCTAGTAGAGGATAAGCTATGAAAGGGTTGTAACCCTAACTAGCCGTGAACAGGTTCACGGCAATGAAATGGGAAACTTCCGGTCCACAAAATTTATTAAAGAAGTAAAGTTTAAAGAAAGGGTTGTAACAATAAAAAGGCAAATGTAAAAAAAACAGGTACAACAGTATAAAACACTCCCTACACTTACTATTAAGGCACTTATCCCTAAATGGGCCGAGAAACTGAATTACAGAAATAGATACATGAAGGGTGTAGACTTATAAATTATTACACATGATTAGCTTATTAACAGCTCTGCCTGTTGTGGCGGTCGAGCTGGGAGTGACCGTGGTACGAAAACAAAATGAGAAAGTGAAGGAAGATGGAACAATTCAAATTTAAAATTTAAATACAAGTAAAATAAAAAAAATTATAAGATACAAGAGGAGAGAGGCGATACAAAGAGGTGAGGCGTAAGGAGGTCACACCGTCACATCTAGATATCCTCCGGTCCCTCCAGCCGCTTGCGCTATTGGGAACTGGAGAGACGTCATTTTTCGGCGTCGGGAAGTGAGCGTGCCTACAGCTCCAGTACCTATCTGGAAAATAGGGAGGGTACTGTACGTTTACTTGGGGCGGCTCACCCGAGGCACTAACCTTACGAAGAACCGGATGAAGTCAAGTGACAAAGGTCTGTGACAACCCTGTACACTGACTGATCTGGGGTCAGAATTTGACCTTATAAGGTTCCTGTACCCGGTTCCCTAAAGGTCGATAGGGAGGGTCACTATAATCAAAACTAATCTAGAAAGATATGCTACTGATACTAAAACTAGGTACTAACACCTACTTAACTAATATTAAAATATTTAAGCCAATTTGATCTTTAATTACATTAGAAAAATACAAATTTCAAAAAAAGGTCTAGTATCTTGGGGCAACGGCTGTACTTTTCCACTACGTAACTTTCTTTTGCTTCAACAAATGTTTGTACAGATGCGAAGGCGAGCCAAAGACGAATAGCTTTTTCTTTCAGTTTCATTGCTACGTGTGTCGGGTACAGCTTTATAGCTGTAGATGTATAAAATTCTATCTACGATTATATTAGTCCAAGTATATTGAAAATAAATACTATCCGACCCGATCGAAGGAATTTTTTCTGAGTGTTTTTTCCGAGTGTTCAATCTTTGTATTAATAATTATAACAAACTAGTGGAGTAATTTCACAAAAAATAATTGAATATCAATTCAATAAAAAATTAATTAATACAGTGAATAGCGACATCTCTCGCCAGGACTGGTAGCTGTAAAGGTACTAACTGGGTGATAAATCTGTAATAGATTTCTCATAGATGGCACTACGACTAAAAAGTCGTTGAAAGACCAAGTACAAAGACACGACGCAAGCACATAGAAAAATTCGTGAGGTCCGTTGGTTCGTTCCGTGGCTTAGTTGGTAGTAGACCTTCTTATGAAAGAGTTTGTCCAGGGAAGTACTACTACCGGTAATGTAGCATTACTGTCTCTCAAATCTTTGCGATTTAAAACTCTGAATATCATTGCAACTGCTATAAGAGGCGTGTCGTTTGCCACCGCACGACTTGTTCGTCCAGTCATTTGGTATCATAAAAGAAACTCTACAGAGAATAACATAAGATGTCTTATCTTGTATTCGTATAATAGCATTTGTTTTGTACCTTCATTAGGTAATGTTAGCACAGGCCAACTTATTTTATTTCCCTTTTACGTTTAGAAGAAGCAATGTATTCGTTCCAATATCCTACTTAAAAACAAAGAGTGCTTTTAAAAAAAATTGGACCTGAAATAGACGATTCGAATATTGGGCCCGGTGATGGCACGCCTTTTGTAGGCGTTACAGGGATAACCTAATGCAATCGGACCGCTGCTGCACGTACGGAAGAAAAAAACAATGAAAGTACCTTAACAAATGATAAACACCATTGACTTACAAATAAATGGACGACGGGTCTAATACAAAAACCACGAAAAAAATGTCCCAAGGGAACCTATTTAAACGTAGTGACATGTAAAGGAATATGAAAAAGCTAAAACGTTGAATTTAAATTGTAATGTCATCGCAGTACTGTCTAATTTTGCTTGCTTCGCTGTCAGTCGAACAACGGAGACTAGAGCGTGAATGACGCTCTGTATACGATTTTAACGCCCTATAAGTTCGGACACTTTTTAGCGCGGACCCGACGTCCATATAATTGTAAGTCGCTACGAAATCTTAATAATGATTGGTCATGGTTCCTAATTTAAAAACGTATCAAATTCTGAATTATTAATGTAATTTAAACTTTACCCTGTCGCTATATCGTTCAAAGTTCAATACCTTTATTGCAAGTTACTACGTTTTGATTTTATATTGAAATTTTATTCAACGTGCTGCCATCTTGCGGTTAGTATGTGGACTACGACGACCGATTAACCTTTGAATCAATTCGATAAACAGAAAATTGTAAATTTATTATGATAAGACTTGCCGATGATATGAAATGATAATACGGGTAACATTTTTGCACTCCAAAACATCACAACTGCGATTTTAGAGAATTTGCGCGAAAAAATAACAACCATACCATGGAAAACGAAAATGGTGGACTAAGGTCTAGTAGGTCTTTCGAGACCTAATGTTGGGTTACTTATCAATAGTCCGAAATGACATTTTCCAGAAATAACATTTGCTTGAATTTTCACAACTTCGAAAGTAATTTTGAGAGGAAAATGTTTTTTTCTTTTAAACCTTTTTTTTTTTTTTTTTTTCCTTTTCTCTGGGAAACGCGTTACGCGTACCGCTCGGCTCGGGGGGAGCTGCGAGCGGTTATGTATGACTCCCGGGCTCTAGCCCGGTATACACACTAAAACCCAGCGGTTAACCCCCACCGCCATAGCGAGGCGCCCCTGGATCCGCTTACGCATACTACAGGAACGCCTCGGCGGATGGTCCGCGTGAGCGGACCCCGGCCTTCAGAGAGTGCCCTGGGTCAACACAAAGGCACCCTCACACTTGTGAGCACAGACTTGGAGATAGGGTCCCCCGACCCCTGTCCCCACGGCTCACTGCAGCGGGGGAAGAAGGTGGGCGTACTGCCTCCTTCGTCTCCCCAGCCGCCGTCTTCGGAGCGGGTCAGCGAGGGGGTCGTCCTCTCTGAGCCGTTCCGAGGCCTCCTTGTGCGAAAGTACGCTTTCACAGAAGGAGGCCATTGCATCCCAACACCTCTGACTGTCGAGCATCGCGGCCACGATGGTCGACAGCGAGAGATCTCCGCCCACTACCGCGGTCAGGGAGTGCCGCTGGGGGCCCCATGCCGCACATTCTGCCACGGTATGACGCACTGTATCGACGGGAGCGCCACACTCGTGACAGACAGGGGTCGTCTCCCGACCTGCAACCCGGTGCAGGTATTCGCCGAAACATCCATGTCCGGTGAGAACCTGCACCAATCTGTAAGACAGAGACCCATATCGCCGGTCGACCCAGCGGATTAGGTGGGAGCGAACTGCCTCCACCGTCACTAAGCCCTCGACTGGGGCCTCTAGGTCCTCCGTCCATTTCCGGATTAAGGCAGCGCGGCCCGCTGCCCTGATCCTCTCCAGGTCTTCGGCGCTCGGCCTTTCCCCCCTGGCCTGCATGGCCGCTCGGTATCGGTACACTTCCGCGAGCACCTCCGCCTGGAGTTCCCAGGGAGGATCGCCCGCCAGAAGAGTAGCCGCCGTCCACGACACCGTGCGATAACCCCGGATCGCTCTCACCGCTATGACTCTCTGCGGCCTCCGCAAGAAGGGTTTAAGTCGAGCGGTGAGAGCTTCCACCCAAACCGGTGCGCCGTACAGGGCCATACTCCGGATTATTCCTGAGTACAGGCGCCTGCAAACCGAGCCTGGTCCGCCTACATTTGGCAAGAGCCGTCCTAGGGCGGCAGCGGTACCCACCAGCTTCGGAGCGAGTTGGGCAAAATGCGTCCTGAAGTTCCACCTCCCGTCCAGTACAAGGCCCAGATATTTCATCTGAGCCTTGACTGGGATCGTCTCCCCAAAAAGGGTGATCCTTGCCTCCCTAGGGCGACCTCTGCGCGGGCCATGGAATAGGAGGGCCTCCGTTTTGTGTATAGAGACCCTCAGGCCCAGCAGATGGATCCTTTCTACCACCAGAGATGTCACTACGGTGCTCAACCGCGCGGCCTCTTCATAAGTCCTGCCCCGAGCAGTAACGAGGGTGTCATCTGCGTAGCAGATCACCCTCGTCCCGGGAAGGAGCGGACCGCGTAGGAGCCAGTCAAAGCCAACATTCCACAACATGGGGCCCAGCACGGACCCCTGTGGAACGCCGCACCCGACGCGCCTCTGGTGTAGCCTCCCGTCTCTGCCCTCCCATAGAACCACCCTGTCCTGGAGATACGCCTCCAAAAGCCTTCTGAGATAGGGAGGTACTCCATGGTACCGGAGCGCCTCTCTCAGTGTCTCGAACGGAAGGCTGTTGAAGGCGTTCTTGACGTCCAGGGAAACAGCCATGACCACCTCCCCCTTACCCACGGCGTCTGTCGTGAGACTCTTCAGGGCATCCAGGGCGTCGACAGTAGACCGCCCCGCCCTGAAGCCGTACTGGGCTTCCGAGAGACCAGGCCCCACCTCCTCGAGGTGCCTAACGAGACGGTTAACGAGGACCCTCTCGAAGAGCTTGGCCGTCTCGTTCAACAGTACAATGGGCCTGTAGGCAGAAGGCGAGTCGATTGGACGACCCTCCTTCTGCAACAGACACAGTCGGCCCTGCTTCCATTGTTCCGGGAACTGCCCGCTACGTAGGCACGTGTCGAACAGTCCCCGGAGCAACTCATTTAGGTATTCCGCTGCTAAGTACAGCACCCGACTCGGAACGCCGTCCGGTCCCGGTGCGGTCTTTTTGCCCCGAAGTCGGAACAGGGCTGCTGCTATTTCTCCCTCTGTAACAGAGGGGACCTGCGAGAGACCCTCCTCCGGTGAGGAGGGTGGGGCCATCACCGGGGGAGAGTGCTCAGGAGGGTCTGGGAAAAGCTCCCCTACCACCCTTCGCAGGAGGTCCGGGGCCATGGTATCCGTAATGGGAGCGCTTTGGGCACGGAGTTTCTTCCGCGCCGCACG
>NW_020653770.1:2994127-3008665 GCF_003589595.1 Hyposmocoma kahamanoa
AGGATTTCTTCTCTGGCACGGGTTTTGGCCTGGCTTATTGCCAGCTGCAGAGACTTCTTCTTAAGGCGGTATGTCTCCCACAGCTGGCTCTCTATGTCCGGGGCATGGCCGTGACGTCGTCGGTACCGGACGTAGGCTCTCCGGGCAGCATTGCAGTCCGCTCGGAGTTTCGCGATCTCCTCCGACCACCAGTAGACCTGATGGCGGGGAGGTCGTCGCCGGACTCTGAATGTCCAAGGACCGCGGAGATCTCGAAACGGATATATAGGTGGTCCGACAAGGTCTCCACGTCCTCCACCACTCTCCAGTTTCTGATCCTGCACGCGACCGCGGGAGTAGCGAACGAGACGTCTACTACGGACCCTCCCTGTTGTCGCACGCAAGTCTGAGCAGTCCCTCTATTCAGGAGGGACAAACCAGAGAGTATACTCCAGATCTGTACAGCACCACCTCGCGCGTCAGAGACGAGATTACCCCACGCTTGCGACTTCGCATTAAGATCGCCGAGGACAATAACTTGCCTCGGCGCTTGTCGCAACACCGCTGTCCTGACGGAGTCAAGAAATGTCTCAAACTCCGCCAGGGAGCGGTTGGGGGAGAAGTACGTTCCAATTATTATGTACTCCCCCCACCCAGTCACTACATACCCCGAGCCCCTTTCCAGAGTGGTGAGAGGGGGGCCCATGCCGTTCCTCACAACCGCCACTAGGCCGTCTAGGTCCCCTGCCCAGTTTTCATGAGCAGGGATGTAGTACGGCTCGCAGGCCACCGCTAAGTCTATTTGCCACTGCGCCATGGACTGCAGGAGCAGATCTTGAGCTCCGGCGCAGTGGTTAAGATTCGACTGGAGAAAGCTAGTGTGTTGAGATGACATCATTCCGACATATTAC
This sequence comes from Hyposmocoma kahamanoa, assembly GCF_003589595.1. Lineage (NCBI taxonomy): Eukaryota > Metazoa > Arthropoda > Insecta > Lepidoptera > Cosmopterigidae > Hyposmocoma > Hyposmocoma kahamanoa. The sequence goes on from NW_020653770.1 coordinate 2,995,018, forward strand.
TAGCCTCCTCCCGCGTCTGTTGGCGGTCGACAGTAATGGCGGTCTGGGTCCTAGGGACCGCTTTTTGTTTCATGGGAGGTGGTTTGCAGCTCCTCCCCCCCATGCGGTGGTCCGATGGACGTCCGGCGTCGGCACAGACCGCGCAGCGCAGCACGCCTTTGCAGTTGGAGGCCTGATGGCCCTCGTTGCCGCATCGAAAGCACAGGTCTTCACGACTGCTGCCCGAAGTACACATAGGCCTCGTATGGCCAAGGCCAAGGCATCGATAACAGCGAAGCGGGCGCTGCTCTAGGGCTTGTACCTTGGCAGAGCTCCAGCCGACCAGTATCCTCCCCGCTTCAGCCAGCGTCTTGGCTGAGCTTATTGGGCACTGCACTATCACAGAGCCCATCCCGCCTGGGCCAGGGCGGATCTCCAGGACTTTGACCAGGTCTGTTGTGCACTGCCCAGTCCTTGCCACCGCAGCGGCCACCTTCGCTTTAGTGGCTGAGTCGTCAAGACCCGAGATGCAGATATCCGCAGTCTTTGTGGGCCGGGTGACGCTGGCCACTCCGTCAAGTACAGGGCGGAGCTGTTCCGCCAGCCGGTCGGCTGCCAGTGCACCCTGAGGTCCCGACAGCTCTAGCAATCTGGCCCCGGTGGCCGACTGGCGGAACTTGACTCCCTCTATGCCTAGCCCCGCCAGGTCAACGCGTGCCTCCGCTTCAGCCAGCGCCTGCGCATAGGTCACGCCTTTCTGTGTCGCTTTTCTTTTAAACCTAGCTTAACCTAATCTAACCGAACCTAATCGTGTCTTTACAATAAACATCCAACATATCCTGAAAGTACAACGGTTTCGTTATAATTCGGTTTTCGGTGTAATGAAAATTCGAACAAACGTTATTTCTGAAACTAACCACTTCTACTATATTTATGGTTCTGTGGCCGCACGTAGTATTTACACTTCGCTGCAATATGGAATGTCTTTACTTGTAGCACGACGTGACAACGCCGCCGTCATTGTATGTATTAATAACATTTTTGTAAATATTTATACAAAGCATTTTCTTTAAAATGTACGTCAGTTAAGTTTGGGATTTTAAATATTATATAATATTTTAGATATTATGTAACCATTTAAAAAAAATCCGTATTTGTCACATTTTAGTCATAATTGTATCGTTTTCAAAAATGCACACAATGTAGTCGCAAGATAATAATATAAACATATCAGCACCAACAGTTAAAAATATTTTTGTACTATAGCATAGGACGTAGCTCAGGTAGCGTAGCGAGAGATCCTTTTAAATATAAACTGGGATTATCTTCATGAATAAATATTTATTAAGTATTTTACATGTTGATTTTTGGAAGCTTTTTTTAGAACTGCCAAGACGTTCTTCTTTTTTCTATCCTATTTTTTTAAATACATTCTAAACACAAATCTATATTCATTCAGCCAGTACTTCTACTCATAGAGTAGAGCCTAGACTACATCCCTCTTCCTCACAACTGAAGGGGTGAACATAGTTACCTAGAACCTAGCTGTGCCCTACCTATGATAGGCAACTTACATAACTGATCAGCCTTTACTATAGGCTAGCCACACACTGCTCGGAAGCTGCTACTAATAAGCAAACCACCGAGGAGGCTGTGGCTTTAGTCTGCAAAAAATCTATCTAAAAGGACAGACAATGACCACATCCTAATCATGTTTGATTCAAAATATAATTATTCGTTAGCTATCCTCGCTATTTAGGTAACCTATCTAAATCCTAACTCTTTATTTCAGCTACCCTAGCTTGGCTGAATGTTCCTCACAAATCCTTAAACATCACTACTGGAACTTCTTAAATGCATCACTAAACTATCCTCAACGTGCACGCTGCTACGACGACGACTCAGGCTTGTGCACCCAACGGACGTTCACTGGGGAACATCAATATTGACTTCTCAGCTGCCTTAGTCCTCGTCCTGCAGCTATCCACGTTCCACCTAACTTTCTTACTTTCTTTGAACAAATTAAAACAACACGCAAATTATCCTAACAACAACATTTCCTAACACCAATATGATATGGCGATATATCATATGGAGGAGTCCCAATAATTAAACAAGTATATTTTCCCTTGAATGCAGACAGTTTCTGTTCATCTGGACGAATGACCAACAACTATGCGCATACACAGGATAATATATCCATAAAATGAAAAAAAAGGTATATTTATCCAAGTCGGTAGTCCATCTCCTCCTCCCGTCCTTATATCGTCTGCATTCGCCGGAAAAAAAATCCATCAAAATATTCTTCAAATACACCGTCGTCATGGCTCCATATGAAAACACAAAAGATTAACAAACATTTAACAATTTAAACAATCTATTGCCTACTAGAAACTGAAAGTCATTAATTATACCACTACTGCAGAACCTTTTCAACCTATTCATATGCACCAGATCCTGCCTACCAGATCTACTACTATTTACACCTATTCTTCTCACAATATAATTAACTCTACTCAACCGATATACCATCTTATACGGCCCTTTAAACAATCTAGCTAACTTTACACTGTTGGAAACCCTCCTAGGACAATATAACATTACCAAATCTGATACACAATTACTTTTGCTTTTTTAGCATAATATCGTTTCTGTTTTATCTGTGCCCTCACTATTCGTCCCTTAACTATATCGATCAACGCTGCTTGTTTTAAAATCTTATCTTGCAAGTTCTCCGCAACATTGACACAATTAATCCTCAATTCTATATCTGACGCGCATAGGGATTCTCTACCGAACAAAACCATATATGGTGACACCCCGGTACTACTATAAACTAGAATTGTACGCGAAACACACCAAAGGTAACATGCTACACCAATTCCTTTGTTCGCCTCCTATATATTTCGCCAACATTCCTAGCAGCCTATTAAATCTCTCACATAAACCATTGCACTTCGCGTTGAATGTTGTAGTATGCACCATAATCGCTCCAAAATCTCGCACTGTCTCTTCTACCAAGTGAGAAGTAAACACCGATCCCCTATCGCTCAAAACTTCTTCTACTCCGTCATACCTACAAAATACTTCCGACACCAGAAAATCACATATTGTTTCCACTGTCAGCCTGGGTACAGCCCTGCACACCACATGTTTTGATAAATATTCGATACTCGCAATTATATATACATTGCCCTTACTCGAACGATTGAATGGTCCTAAAATATCCTAAAATTCCTAAAATTCCTACCCGCTCAAAGATACTATTCACGGAAATCGAGATCAACGGCGCAACAGTTCTATTTAAATTACGTTCCTGACACATCTGACAGCTCTTGACATACGCCTCAATTCGTTTTTCTGCACCTGCCATAAAATATCTCTGTCTAAACATTGAAAAAGTTTTAAACAAACCAAAATGTCCACCTGACCACGCGCTGTCATGCAGTTCTTTCAAACATTCTGAAAATAATTCACTCGGAACCACCACTAAATTAACTATATCTTGATTCACACGACACTTCTTATAAAGGATTCCGCTGTGCAAAAAGAAACCTCGATAAATCACCTACACCAGACCGAATGCAATTAATAATATTCCTACAGAATCCATCCGCTTCCTGTTTACTCTGGACATCAATTACACGCAAAACAATTTTTTTTAACATAGGTAAAATAGATTTACACTTGAAAATGTCACATTTACATTACATTACATTAAGCTACTGCTCGTTCACTATGCTGACTTCCCTGAAAAGAACGAGCAAGAAACTCTAGGGATTGCTCTTTTAAAATAAACTTAAATGCTATGGAATACACTTTTAATCAAATTTGTGTGGATTCTGGAGCCGTGTCGTCTTTCCATACATCTTTATCTAACACGTAGTCTTCAAGTTTTTAATATGATTTTTCGATCAAAATATTTTTAATGTAGTTTTTAAACTTAGGAAGTGATGAACTTAATATATGCTCCGGAATCTTATTGTAAAAACGTATAAATAAAGTTCCCCATAAAGGAGTCGTTTTCCTTGGTTAAACGAAATCGTGGTACCTTGAGTCCAAACTCAAGGTACCAAGGTAAGTCCAAATTTAACTTTTTTAAGGTTAATATTATGACTATCTTCTTTCTTATTGAAATTATGTATATGTTTACGGGCATATAAAATATTTGAGTAAATGTACTGTGATGCCACAGTCATGATACCAGTCTCCTTAAACTTTTCTCTGAGAGAAACCCGAGAGCCTAGACGGTACACAGAACGCATTGCTCGTTTTTGCAATACAAATATAGTTTGAATATCTGCCGCTTTACCCCACATGAGAATCCCGTAGGACATTATACTATGGAAGTAACTAAAGTAAACTAGTCTAGCAGTACTAAGATCGGTAAGCTCACGTATTCTGCGGACTGCTTATGCAGCGGAGCTTAATCTGCTGGCCAGGGAAGATATATGTGGAAACCATTGAAGCTTACTATCTAAGGTCACTCCCAAGAAGACTGTTTTATTAACAAGGTCTAACTTTTCTCCGTTTATTTCTAAGCTTGGAATCATGGACTAGTCGATTTTACATTAGGTAATTCAAATTTAACACATTTTGTCTTCTTGGCATTAAGCAATAAATTGTTAGCATCAAACCAATAAACTACCTTAGAGAGGGTATCATTAATATGGTCATAGTTCACACTGTCATAGGTCACAATACCATGTCTGTCTGTTTTAAAAATCAAGGATGTGTCATCAGCAAACAATATTATTTCGCAATGGTCCTTAACAAGGAATGGCAGATCATTAATATAAATCAGAAATAAGAAAGGTCCAAGTATTGACACACACACACACACATACAATTTTAATTCATCCCTCTGCTCTGGTACGCTCTCCACTTTTGACTCTACATCCCCCAGCAACGGATTCCTACTCAAGAAATCTGCAACAATATTGTCTTTACCCTTACAATAAACAATGTCGAAATCCCAACCTTGAATCGACAACGCCCATCTCGCTAACTTCCGCTCATATCTCTCTTACTTTTTAACCACACAAATGCCCGATGATCTGTAACAACCTGGAAACGAAATCCACTTGTAACTTTTCAAATAATTCAACGCCCATATAAGTGCTAAACATTCCTTTTCCGTAACAGAATATTTCTTTTCTGCTTCACTTAACTTCCTCGAGGCATAAGCTATAGGCTTCATCTCTTCCATTCCCTGCACTAAACAATATCCAATAGCATATACACTGCTATCCACACGCAGCCGCGCCACCCGTTCACTATTAGATGAGTAATGTCCCAAAACAGGCGCTTTGCAAATCCGATCTCTTATCACCTCAAATGCCTCCTGCGCTTCATTCATTCAAACAAACACCTTGTCCTTTTTCGTCAAATTCGTGATGGGAAGTGCCAATCTAGCAAAATTATCAATAAATTTTCGATAATAAGAGAACAATCCTAAAACCGCTCTGACTTCCTTCAGACTCCGTGGGGGATTTATCTCCTTCATCGCCGCAACTTTCTTAATATCCGGTACAATTCCCTCGGCCGACACTTCATGTCCTAAAACAGTCACCTTCTGAAAACCGAAACGACATTGATTTTAAATAGATGATTTTAAAGTCAAATGCGCATTTCGCAATCGAATCAAAACCTCTTTTAATGCAATTTTAAATTCTTCAAACGTACTTGCATACACCAATATATTATCCAAATAAACTATCACGTTACGATACTTCATTCAATACCTTATTCATCGCCCTTTGAAACGCCGCTTGACTTGTTTTCAAGCCAAATGGTAACACATTGAACTCATATAGTCCCGTATGTGTAACAAAGGCAGTTATTTCCTTCTCTTCTCCTAAACCTAACTGCCAATACCCAGAGTTCATATCTAAATCTGCGAAATACCTTGCCCTCTGCAAACTACTTAACAAATCGTCCACTCTCGGAATAGGATATGAATCATTTTTAATTTTTTTATTCAAGACCCTATAATCAATACAAAATCTCGGCCGCCCTTCTGGTTTATCCACCAAAACTACTGGTGAAGCATATGGACTTTTCGATTCCTGAATTATCCCATACTTCAACATTTCTTCCACTTGTTCCTCAACAGAGACATAATATGGCATTTTATGCACCGATTCCTCATCAGTAGTTTTGATTTCAACCAGTGACTGCTTATAACACCCTAGTTCACCTGGCGCAAAAGAAAACGTGTCGCGGAAATCTAATAATAACCCATTCTATTCATCCCGCCTTTTCTCCTGCAAAGAATTATCAATATTAATATCTTTTTCATATTCGAGATATTAAACATGTGGTCACTATTCGATTCCAACAGATTAACAAAATATAAATACTCGGACTTATTTAATGAAAACTTTTTATGACTTTTTGAACTTGGCTCGATAGAACAACAATTATTTTTCCTTGACATGTCATCAGAGATAGAATTGAATGGAATCTCAACATTATTCCTTAAAGTTACTTGCGACGCTGCAAAATCAATTACCGCACCGTTTATCGTTAGGAAGTCCTGTCCTAAAATAAGGAGCTCATCAACGTCATCTACAACAAGCAGCTTTGATAGATATTTGTTTCCCTGGATTGCCAACGAAACTTTGGTGGACGCCAGCACTACTACTCGCGTTCCACCCACCGTCGGCTTTTTCTCAATCTGCAAATATAATTTATCTGCAAAAAGGTGAGACATTTCTGAAACTGAAGCACCAGTATCCACCAACGCATTGCAATCTACATTATTTATACAAATGGTTATAAATGGTGCTTTATCTACATCACAATTATCAACTATACACAATTTTTGTTTCAAGCACGCCGGTTTCGCATTCCACGTCCGACCATCCCGGCTACCTATCGGCGTAGCGGTACATTTGGGTGATCACCTCTTGAATAAGCAGCTGCGCCTGGATAAAATTGACGTTGGGGGTCGAAGAACCATTTCCTTGTACTTGCGAATATACTTGCCGAGGTCTCAAATTGTACCTTCCGCGTGGCGTATTTCGCTGCACGTCAAATGGAACAACGGCCGTAACCGGAGTCTGTGGCGTTTGATAATCTGAATAAGCAGAGATAGGTCCACCAACCGGTGAGGGATCTTCTTGTGCTTGCCAAGACTGAGAGTATTACTTCGAAATACACACCGGTAACTCGATACTCTGCTGTTCTAAGTTTGATTCTCAATGAAAACATCCTCCATCTGTATAATCGTTTTTCTCAACTCGTCTTTAGACGCGAACAACTTGCTTACAAACACCCATTGAAACCTGGGAGCCAAAGATTTTAGTAAATACTTTCTAAACTTCACATCGTCCTGTATCTTTGCCCTTGTCGCCAAGCTATCCAGATTATAAAAATAATTCAAGAGCGGCTCATTAGGCATCTGCCGCCTATAGTAGAACTCCTGGGCCTAATCGACCTGTGAGGGGAACTGCTCTTTTAATTTTTGTGCAACGATTTCTTACGTCGCATACGAGGAAAAATGGTTTTATACCATTGCAGAGCTAGCCCTTCTATATACGTCGCAATTACATATCTCTTTTGCCCATCTGACCAGTTATTTATTACGCTAATTGCTTCAAACTGGGCCAGAAATTGGTCTACATCATTTAAGCCCGTAAATTTCAGAGCCGGCGTACAATTCTATTTATAGTTTTCTACTTTGCCCCTTTTCACTACGAAGCGCACAAAGACACAATAGCAAGTTCAAACACAAAAATAAAATATAAATTACGACCTTATACTATGGCTTTCCTCTTCTGCTTCCTTCAGAGGTTTTTCAAAAATAAAATATAAAAAAATTTCCACATCGGAATTTTCACGTAAGGCGATCGTACACCACTAGGCTATCTCCACCATTTATAGCATAGGACGTAGCTCAGGTAGCGTAGCGAGAGATCGTTGTAAATATAAACTGGGATTATCTTCATAAATAAATATTTATACGAATTTTACATGTTGATTTTTGGAAGCTTCTTCTAGAACTGCCAAGATGTTCTTCTTTTTTCTATCTTATTTTTTTAAATACATTCTAAACACAAATCTATATTCATTCAGCCAGTACTTCTACACATAGAGTAGAGCCTAGACTACAGTACCTACATTCCACAATCTCAGTACAGATTACTAAAAAGCCGACCTCAAAAACCATTCATCCCCTACTTTGCCACCCTTAGAGGTGGAATATTTTCTTCAAATTTAAATGGGACCACTTCTGAAGTACCTTCTCTCCAACAAAAAAAGTATAATCAAAATCGGTTCACAAATGTCGGAGTTATAGCGTAACATACATACAAAAAAAACGCAACAGTTGAATTGAGCACCTTCCCTTTTTTTTTTGAAGTCGGTTACGATACGTGAATGTTTACATTTCATTACATGCGACTGTATTTCTTGTATCTTCCGTGCTTACCGTAGCTTTGCTTCTGTAGCACATAAATTTGCTGTGCCGACCAGTGGGCGCCAGGCCTTAAGGTCCGTCTGCGACATGAAAAAGCTCCGTAATTTAAAATATAAATAATTAATCATTCATGCTGTCAATCAAGTTTAGATAACTTTGGACAAATCCCAGTGGTAAGGTGTCCAAAATCTTAGAAACTTTTTCTTTTGGTATACTATGATAATTACGTTAGGTGAAGAAGCTGCCAGCTCGAACATTTTTCATTCAGTGTGTATTTTTTGCTCGAGAAAATGTATTTTCTATAGCTGTGAAGCGTGCGAAAAGTGGTACTGTTTCGGTCTAGTGCGGATAAGTATTTATTATACGTGTATTTGTTAACGGCAATATGTTAATTCAGGGATTCTATACAATACCTTGTCATTCATTCAATACCGAGCTTCTGTACGCGCTGTATATAAAGAAAGAAAGAAAATACATTTCTTTCATTTAAATACAAAACAAAAACACAAATAAAGCAAAAAATGTATATAAAAAGAATATAGCGACATCTCTAGACGGGTCTGGCAGCTGTAAAGGTGTCTAACTGGGTAACAAAATATCATAGATTTCTTATAGATGGCGCTACGGCTAAAAAGTCGTTGAAAAACTAAATACAAAGATACGACCGCTGGTTCATTCCGTGGCTTAGTTGGTATAGCGTCTGGCATGGTATGCTAGTAGACGTCGGTTCGAATCCGACCGGATCGAAGGATTTTTGTGAGTGTTCGAATTTTGTATTATTAATCATAAATAAATAATTACAAAACAAAAACACAAACAAAGCAAAACAAAATGTGTATATAAAAAAAATTTATTAAATTAAAACCCGAACTTCACACAAATAATAAAAAGAACTAGATGTATAGATACTTTGTGTGGTGCCAGCCGCGGTAACAAAAGGGTCACAAAATCTGTATTTACTGGAAAACGTAATGCGTATTAAGACCCAAGTGAGATCACGGAACAACATACGTAATTACTTGAATATAACAAAGTAATTGTATATATGTACATATTACACTGTAACAGATATGTGTGTGTGGGTGTGTGTGTTTGGATGTATATGTTTAAATACTTCCTAACAATATACACATAACGGTCAATATTTTTTAAACTAATATACGTATTTTCTAGGCATTGTATAAAACATCTAGGTAAAAATATATTGCTCACTTAGCATTTCACTATTTGCCTAAATTTGAATTAATATTGTTTCTGTTTTTTTTAGGAATTTGAAATACGAGTATTGTCATTTTCTTAAAAAATAGAAACACGTCTTGCAAAATAATTTGATACCATAATAATAATTAGTACCACAGGATTCATGTGCCCAACTATCAATCATCACTATATTTATATATAATTGTTTATTGCACAAATAAATTACATTGAACATTACAAGTTACAAAGGACATGTACAAAGACAAGCTTGTCTCTAGAAGAGATCTTTACATACGTAAATCCATATATACATTACATACACAATATATATTGTTATCAAAACAAATTATTAGATTACATTTATGTTACCGATTAACTTCCGACTTTAACAGGAAGTGCTCTTTTAATTTGCGTTTTAATGATGCAACCGACGGAGTGTCACGAATACTAACTGGTATCTTATTCCCATCGATTATATAACGAGAAATAGAGACGAATTAAGGGCCATCCATCCCTGGCAACTCGTCAGGTAATATGGACCTTAATGTCACTTTAAATATCAACTCTCGTTTGCGCTGAAATCACAAATTAGAAAACTGAAATAGTACAGCGCCAATAACTGATCTGTGTTTACGTCTCCAAATATTCCAAAAATATTCTATATTTATAAACATAATATATCTAGCAAAGTCAAAGTCAAAGTCAAAACACTTATTGCATTCACGTTGTTACATTTATAGTTGTTAAATTATTGGTATAGATCAGCATGAACCCTGTAAGGGCGCAGCAATGTCAAATCTAAAAACAGAATATAATTTGTGTTACAATTTACTTACAATTTACGAGAATTTAAATGAATTAAAAGTATACATTTGTGCAATCGTCAAAAGGTCATATTAAATATGTATTAAGTATAAAACTAGTTCAGGTCAAAACATTCTACAATTATATTCAACATTAGTCAAATTAATTTTTTTTTCATTTATTAGTTAAGATAAGATGTTTATTGCGAACATGTGGTAAATATGATGCACATTTAAATTTTCCAGTATCCACAACTATGCTGGTTGGGTATCGCCACAGACATATATCTAATCGCAATATAGTAAACATTAATTCTTCAAAAACGCAAACAAAAACAAAACATGACAAATATAAAATGCCTACTCAATTAGCTCAAATTATTAATAATTAATAACAACTCAAAGTAAACACACAAAATAATGGTAAGTATCTCAAATCAAATATTCACATATTAATAATAAATCCAATTTAACTTAACATTCACATTATACCTATTATCATATATTAATTTTTATTATTATTTATCAATATTAAACTATTTATTTTAATTTTATTATTTTTGTTTTCGTTAATTTTTATGTATACTACATATATCAAATTGATAAAAACTCTTGCACCGAATAGAAGCTTTTTAATAATAAATAATTTTTTAATGCATGTTTAAATTTATCTACAATAGTTTTTGTTTTTGTGTGTTCTGGTATTTTATTATAAGTTTTTGCCGCCATTGCAAAGGGCCCTCATTGCAAGGGCATCTTTGGCGTGGACGCAAATTATCTGGCCTATCGTACTGTGGGAAAAGGTACGTGTTTTTTTTGACAAAAATACTTATTTCTAATGTATATAAGGATGGGAGGGTGAGCATCGGTTTTATTACTGATAGTTTGAGCATATCTGGCATGGTGCCCTCAGTAAGTGATTGATTAATCAGGTAAGTTAAAGATGGGACTAATTCCCTTGCACATTTTTTTTATTAGAAACGGAGGAATGTCGTCATAGCCAAAACTTCTTTTGTTTTTTAGTTTTTTAATGATTTGTTCCACTTCTTTAGTATTTACTTGTCCAAGATACATTGAATTTTCTGGAGTTCTGAGAAGGGCCGGCCTGCCGGTGGCTCTGAGTCATTCGCACCTCCCACAGAAGAGAAAAAACCGTTAATTTATTAGCTACACTTATTTGATCTTCCGTAAGGTGGTTATGTACGTGTAGTTTTTTTTTTTCTCTCTTTCATAGTTAGTTTATTGGTTTGTTCTTTTATTATGTGCCACATTGTTTTAACGATATTTTCTGCTTTTTTAATTCTTTTTATATTTTGTATTTTTTTTTACGTTTTAACTACCTTTTTTAGTATTTTACCGTATTTTTTGCAATTTTGGTTGAGAATAGAGTTGTCGATTTCTGAATTTAACATTTTTAATAATCTTTTATTTTTACACGACGTTTTGATTCCAGTGGTTAACCAGGCTTTTTATTGTTTTTCCTAATAGTCACTCTTTTTATGGGTATTGTTTTGTTTAATGTTTCCTGAATTAATTCGCTAAATGCGTTATAATTTTCATTAGCATTGTTATCTAGTGTAGTAATCTTACTGAAATCTATTATTTGTAAGTGTGAAATAAATTTGTTTATGTTTTCCTCGTTAAATATTCTTTTCTTTGTGTACCATGTTTTACGTGGGCAGTAAGCTTGAAGGAATATTTATTAATACACCTTTATGATCTGAGAATCCGTATTCCTTGACATAAATGTTACTTTTTTAATTTCAAAATTTGTAAATATTAAATCTATGCATGTAGCACTATGATTAGTTATTCTAGTTGGTACTTTAACTTTGTGACAAAAATTGAAACTGTTCGTTAGTTCTATAAGTGATGTAGTAGGTGTAGATTTTTCTAACATATTGATATTAAAATCTCCGCCAATAAACGTTATTATTGGCGTTATTAAGAACGTTTTCTTCCTATATTCCTTCCGAGATAGGTGTTGCAAGAGTTTCTCTAGTGAATTGAAAAATACATTTGTCTTTCTTGTTTTATCTGGGTAATATGCATTCACTAATACTATATTTGAATTTGGAATAACTACTGCACAAGTTTCAAATACCAATTCTATTGACATTTCCGAAATATTACGTAGCTCTTCATACTCTATAGATTTTAAGACTTTCGTGGTTATTCACTAAATGATTATCACTGGTATCAGGTTTCTTACCATTACATACCACGGTTGGTACGAGAAGCCACCGAGATCACGAAGTACAAAACATTTAACCGTGATGATGGTTTTAAACTGTCCAGTGCATGGAATCCGGTCCTTAGTGCGTGCAATAAAAACAAAAACACCTCGAGTTCAGTTTCGCGTGTGGATACAGTGAGTGTGGTTTGTGTGAAAAAAGTGAGTGACAATGGTAACGCCACAACAAATCGCGATGAAGGTAGTCGTCGACAGCGCAAGAGGGTAGACAGATATGTCTGCTCATAAAGCTGTCATCTGCCGCCGTCCAGTCAACCCATGACCATAGAGCGTGCAACCGTTCCGAAATATCGGGAAAATAAAAAGAAGTCATACCGTGGTAAGAAACTCTTCATACTCGACATCTTCTTTCAATAAAATGCAAACCACCACCCTCATGCTTTGATCGGTTGTAAAATGTAGCTAGTTTATACCCGTCGATGCGAAGAAGGTCCAGTTTAGAAATATTAATCCAAGTTTCTGGAATGCAAAGTGCTTGAATGTTTTTATATTCTTCCATTGTTGTATCCAATAAATGACGTTTGTTGTTTAGGTTGCGGACATTTTGATAGAGAATGTTGAACTGACTTTTATATTCGAAAAAACTGTTTTTGTGTAGATTGTGTTATTGATGTATTACTGCAGTATTTATAATTTTCCTTGTTGTTTATGTTGTTCTGTGGGCCGGGTGTCGAATATATTTTATTTTGTTGTATATTATCTATGTGTTTTTCTGTGGAGCGTGCAACCGTTCCGAAATATCGGGAAAATAAAAAGAAGTCATACCTGATATTAGTGATAATCATCCGGAAAAATAGTTTCATTTCCTATGTGTAACAATCGCGAAAACCTAAGAACTCGATAGTTCTTGGTACTTTTAAACGGCACTTTTCACATTACCATCCTGCCTTGTGTTCGACAAATGCGATGACGATCAACGAGCTATGCCACGAGTCTGTCTCTGAGGGTCGTATTCTAGAACTCTACTCAATGCTCAAGTCAGGATTTGAG
>NW_020653770.1:3023665-3085334 GCF_003589595.1 Hyposmocoma kahamanoa
TATCATAAACTCTCTATAATGTGTTCAAAAACCGCAAATTACGACCAGCATAAAGGTAAACTGTTTTGTTAGAACAAATTTCTTATCTGTGAAAATGTTATTATTGCTACTTATTTAACATCGAATTCGATGTATTATTATATTCAAATTTCGAACATCTCTGAAAAACAAAACAAATTGATTGGACTCCATTCTAATATCAGTCGAGATGAAGTTTTATTCGAAATGAAATGTCAATAGCTAACAATTTTGACAATTTCACACGTTATTTGATATCGAACGATATGATAGTTGGGGGCCGACTCTAGTTGTCTATAAATTAAAAATAGAAACTACGGTTGTATGACATGCGTGAGAAAAGTTTTTATTTGCGGCCATTTCGCCAGTCGTAACATGCGGTTCCTGAACACATAACAGAGAGCTTATAATATGTGTGTAAATAAAGCAGTGTATGTACATAATTAGGCATTAAAACGCTTGTGTGTAACAGTCGCATAGACTACTATTATAAATCCTTCATAACGATATTGCATAGTAAGAAATGTTAATTTACCTATTTTTGCCACCAAGCAGTAATGTAAGGGCGTTGAAGGAATTACAGATCTTTGCGATTTAAAGGTCTAAGTGGCACTACAACTGTTATGGACAGGACTGTCGCATACCAGGCGCATGACTTGTTCGTCCCGCCATTTGCTAACATAAAAAAAATAAAAAAAACTGAAGAAATTAAGAGGAATACTAACAGTAAAAATTAATGATTGTAGCTGAAAACCGCATTTATTGCTTAATAAATTGCAGTTAACACAATTTTCAGGATTTTAATTTGTTCATTACTCAAAATCGAATATTTTGCATTGTGTCTCTATCAATCTCAGTGGGCGATATAATAAACATTTTCACGTGAAATTCAAAGTACCGATTTATGCTTTAAATTTATACGACATCGAGTTACGGAAAACAACTCGTTATGCCATATGATTTTATCGTGTTCTTTTTTCGTCCAATATATTTTTTAATCTGTTTAACAACAACAGATAACTTGATCGAATGTGTCAAAAATGGTTACAATAAAAGTTTTTAGTATTATTCGTGTAATTCATATTTCTGCCTTTAACCAAAATATTTGCTGTTTAATCATTTTTAAACCTGCTAACAAACATGGGTTCCAAATCTGCTAATTTGAAAGCACTCATTTCTGTGTCGATAGAGTGTAAATGGCGGGATTTTGTACGTTGGTATTCTGCTAAAAGTTAAGAGCGGCTGGTCAATGCCTAGCCATCGTGCATTGAATGCCATTGCATTTCTTGGAATTCCGATTTTCAATGGCGAGCCTAAGGACTCTAAAATTGAACTTCGACACACGTTATCCGACAATATGCCCGACAAAACTCTGTCATTATGGTTTGGCATTGCCATTGCCATTACCATTGCATCACTGCCATTCCACTGACACTACATTGAGACCCAACTACCATTGCATAATTGCAATACAATCTTAGCGGAGTCTCAATGGAATTACAAAGACGAGCGGTTTCAAAAAAATAGCAGAATTGGGGCCCTTCAATTCTAATGAACTTATAGATATTCCGATTGCATGGGTTTGTACGTAGTTACAAAACTAAGTATATGTAATTTGTTGGACTTGGTGATGGTTGCGAACACAATAAAGATACGGAATTCGTCTTCTGAAGATTATACTGTTTCATTGACTCTTAATCAAACAGATGGAATCGCGGAGTCAATATTAAAGGTAATTTTAAATTAGACTTACTGCCTGTGGCATAAATATTATAATTGTATGATTGCGTCTATTAATTGGTCTCGCATAAAGCCAAGCTTACCTTTTGATTTCAAACTCTGATGATTTCGAATTTCAGAACGAAATGTCAAATTTCCAAAGTTAATATTCGTATTAGACTCTCCGACTTTTAGAGATTGGGTTTAAAAACTGCAACTTTACTTCAGACTGGTTTTCCAGGCAGATGCCCAAGGAGCTGTTGAAACGATGAGCTTTTCCAGTGGTACGCCGTTATGCAGTCTTTTTATCCGTCTGTCTCCAACGGACCCTTGCGATCTTCACCACGTGACGATGCTGCATCTTCCGGCTCGTGATTGTAACTTATAAGAATCTTTCTTCCCTAAATTGGAGCTCATTCTACTTTACAAAGATCTGTATCCAGCGATAAACTAGCAAGATAGTTAATAACGTCGATCTGTGTTTCTACATAAGTTCACATTCAGATTTATTGACTAAATTTACTTTAATAAATGCTTAGTCCTAGTATACCGTATTAATTTTTCTTTTATTTTTAATCTGACAACTATTCAAACTACGATTAAATTTAAATTTAAACCCGTTTTTTTCTTCCTCGCTCATATTAAACAATTCTTTCTCAGCGCTCTCCCTATAGTCTGTATACGTATCACTGTGTCGTTCGTCTACGTTCTTGTGATTAAGTTCACATATCGCCCCACTAGGCCCTTCACCCTTAAAACAATCATAATAAGGTTTACAATGTATACTATTAGTACTTCTTGCTATATAAGTTTCGATACCATCATTACGTTTCCTCATATCTGAGTTGTAGCAGACGTAGAAGTTATCCTTGCCTAATTGTCAATCCTTACCCATATCGGTTGTTAGAGTAAATCTAGTTGCTGATTCACTTATGGAGTCGTCTCTGATTTTTGGCCGTCGGTTACCATTTATCTGTTCAATGAACGACGTGTTTGTTGTTCTTACATACTCCCTGTTGATACTATTATGATTTGATGGCGAGAGATGAGTTAGCCTGTAACTGACGCACGAGTCGTGTCTCTTAACGATGGTCCTTGTGGTACCGGCTCTGGAGCTTCCGATTGGTGCGAAGGAGGTACCGTTTTGGTTTGGCGATGGGGATCCGTGACAGCAGCAGAAGCACTTGAAATAGGATCTGTGGAATTCGCGACGGAATTTGCCTGTAACAAGGGAGAATTCAATTTAGTTTAATAAGTAATGTGATGTCATCGACGCGATGGTAGTTAGGAATCAACGAGAAATCTCGAGTTCTAACTAATATTTCTCGAGTTGGACTATTGGACGTACCATCAGTTTTGAGGGTTCTAAATAGATCAGATTTGAATTTCATGTTGAAACTACGGGTACAGTGCTCCTATTTTCTCAATGTCCCTCGGCAAACTTCGTGTTCCGGCTGTCGTCGGGTTTTATTCAATTGTCCTTTGCCTTTGGTATAGACTAGACGCTATCAGTCGATTTGGAAGTATATACAGTTGCTATTACATTTTTTATTTATTATACAATGGGAGTAAACAAGCACGACAAATAATTTACAGCGTGTACTTGTATTTTTTACAGGAAGCTGATACCTGTTCGAGAAGCGCAGAAAGTGATTATATCATCGATGGCGAACATACTAACATAATAGCTATGTCAGATGAAGACATGCGTTCAGGTACGGACTAAATTGAAATGATTAATAACCGGAAAAACATCCATTTTTAGTTATATATAAGAAGCACACTTTATTTCCTTTATACTTTGTTAATTTGCTTATTGACATGGAGTAAATGTTATTAAATATAGTTCACACGAAAATCAAAACAAAACAACAAGAAAGTACGTTGTTCAAAATTTAAATTATTATAGATTTTAAGCTAAGGCATGGAAATTAGTATTTGTGTGCATTCGGAAATCCGATAATTGCCGAGAGACACTGAGAAAATAGAAGCACTGTACATGGAACTTGTCAACTTTATATCTAATAGTGACGGGCGAAGTGACAATGCCGATCAGGTCTTGGCGGTTTAAAGCTCTTATTGGTACTCCAACTACACTCACAAAGTAAACGTGACCCTTACCACCAGGCATACGCCCTGTCACTTTAAGTTATTAAAAAAAGTTTCACGTCAAAATTAAACGATGATTGGTATCATAAGGGTTAAATTTTTTAACAAGTTTATAACGACAGTTAAGACGTTACTAAGGGTTTATTTATTCCAAGTTAAGCAATATACACTATCGCAGGAAAATGGTGTGAGTAAACTAAAATAGAATTACGTGCAAGAAAATAAAGTCATGCCAATTATAATTGAATGTAAAAATGATTCCACAAATAACATTTATAAACCGTCCATTGAAATCAGAACACATAGAAATAATAAAATTAACTACCAATGGTTTAACACTCGGGGTTCTACGTGAGAGGTCACCTGGCTAATTTCCGGTAGAAGCAATTACTTAAAGGAATGTTTCAAAATAAGTTCAATATACGTAGAACTCATTTAAACTCGCTCTTAAACTTGAAGTGATATCTGTTAAGAAATTTGGTCTACAAATAGCAGAAAAAATATTTTTATTTGGTATGAAGAGATTAATTTACGGTATAATCCCTCTCTTATACTATATGTAATTATGAGGCTTTCGTAATAAATGATAAACAGAGACCAAGTGAGAGAACCATTTAAGGCGTTTCATTGATAATGCAGAATTTTGGTACCAGTAAAAACAGAATACCGGTATACATAAGGAAGTTCTAACTGCCCCCGTGGCCGAACGGTTACCATGCCAGACTGCCATGCAAGAGGTCCTAGGTTCGATTCCCGGGTTGTGAGAAATATTTGTATGGCCTACATTTATTTCTCTCGTGAGTTTGGGTGTAATTTGTGGTTGTCTATGTGTATGTCCGTGGTAACCGCGACTCTGGGTTTTCCTAGTGCAGGGCTATGTTGAGTGTGAGCGTTATTATTATTATATTATTATTTTTGTTACACATCGATACCTCCAATGACCATTACGTCAACATTATTATAAAAAAAGCAAATTTATGAAAAAAAAAATAAAGGAACAAAAAACACAGAAAGACAAAATAAAAACAGAATAGGTCCCAAAATTAACTTAATGTAGCATTCATTTGCGGTGTCGACGTAGAAAAAGAAACTTTTTACGGATCTAAACGGCGTATATTTGTTTTTTCCAACGAATCAACGTTTCGGTCCCAGTACAGGTGCCATGGTCACGGTTGACTGTGATTGAAATAACATTTTTTTGAGATACCAAGTGGTGGTACGAACAAGTCGTGCACCTGGTGGAAAGCGACACGTCTGTCCATAACAGTTGCACTGCCACTCAGAGATTTAAATCGCAAAGATCTGAGAGGCACTCCCACTGCGCCCGTCATCCTGAGACTTAAGAGGACAAGACCCATTAACCTGTAATAGATACGTAGAAGTACTTCCCTGGACGAACCCTTTCACAAGGAGCTCTACTGCTTCTAACAATTAATAACGTTTGTCAGTCGTGCTATGGTACTAGTAAAGGACCTGAAACGTTGCTAATAAATATATAGTAATTTCTATCGCATGGACATGTGATTTATGTTCAATTTTGCATGCGCTGAAACGTTACGTCCTTCGTTTCCACAAAGGGAAGCTAACAAAAATTCATATTTTCAATCATGCATTTGTTTCACAGAACTATTAAGCTATTGCTACACCTAACATAATTATATACTTTTAAGGGCATAGTCATGTGACGATGGGACGTTTTCCATTGTCATCCCGCCTTTTTATCATCTTTGCTCTGGTTCCTGGTCACTTAATTCCAAATGTTTATTTACTCTTGCTCGTTTTTACCACTAATTTTGATCCGTTTACCAGTTTCCGATTTTAATGTGACCTACGTAATATCTTTAAAATCAAGTAACTTAACCGCTCACGCGATACATGCAGCCGTAGACGCATACCACACCTAGAGGTGCCGGTGATGATTTTATACCGATTTATCGGATATCGAAGTTATAACAGGTAAAAGAACTAATACTAATTGCTGTTTCGGTAACTACTCTAGCAAACCATAAAGTTTTTAATGCCTGGATCTGTCATTTAAAAAAAATAAACCACTTCAAAAATACGTCACGACAATCGTGTGTGTTATTGTTTGGGCTGGTGATTTCGGTGTTTATTTATTGAAAACATACCGTAAGTAGCGTTTTTTAAGTTTACCCTGAATATAAATGTTTATAAACTATACTTTAAGGAGTAATTTCATGGTAAACGTTAGAATCACTCAAACGGAATATTATCATATTTACTCAAGTACACCAAAAATTTCATTAGTGCTTTTTAAATGCAGGATTTGCGGTGTATTACTGCATTTTATTTGAGATGTTTTTGTTGTAGTACGGAGGGTATTTATTTAGCAATGCAGAATAATAATTTTTATTTATAAAAACTTGTATTTGAACTGAATGCTTTTCTAATTTGCGAAACCAAATAGCCGCCATTTTGCGGTAGGATGTCTATTATTTGTAAAATACGTCACATTACAATCTACAGGACATGCTTAAGCGGTGCCAGCAGTATGTGACAACCCTTTCAATGGCGCCCGAACATACTTGCGCTATGCAAACAGCTCGTTTTAGTCAGTTTCGCGGTCACGTTAAGCGTTTCATAATTTGATGTCCATTGAAATCGTATAGTAAATAATATAGACTCTAATATAGAGTATCTAACTGGGTGATGAAATATCATAGATTTCTCATAGATGGCGCTACGGCTAACAAGTCGTTGAAAAACCAAATACAAAGATACGACGCAAGCACACAGAAAAATTCGTGAGGTCCGCTGGTTCGTTCCGTGGCTTAGTTGGTATAGCGTCTGGCATGGTCTGCTAGAAGACGTCAGTTTGAATCCGGCCGGATCGAGGGAATTTTTCAGTTCGTTAGTAGTTTTTTAGTACTTGAGTCGGGGCTATCACCACACTAGGGAAACCCTGTGTCGTGGGTGCTATGTATACACATATATACAATCACAAATTACACCCAAACTCACGAGATAAATACATTATATTGTATCGATACAAAGATACAAAGCACTACAGCACGAAGAAAAGTAGTGACATTTTGATGTGACAGTTAAAGGAAACTAATAAACCACAACCCTAAATATTAACTTCACGATCGTGTCGACTGAATACCAATTAGTTTAATATTTATCGCAGGAAATAGAATCAAACTCCGTTTGTACAAAGCGCGTACGCATGACTATGCTCTGAAAAAGTGTAGTGCTCATACAATAAAATTTTGTGACTTGACATTCTAAGGTTTGTGTAGCAATACCTTCTGAAGGCCGGGGGTAGTTATACTGACCTGAAAACCCAGGGAACCCTGCAAGCAAAATAATTAAGTAACGCAATTATGTCTAACAAAATAATGTAGCTGTAAGCATAATGATGTAGTTTAAGAAGACATGTAGTGTAACTCCCGCCTGTTCAACATGTCAATGCCTAGTTGGAGCGTATTGTTATCACATTATTATTTTAGTTGTACTTAGTGGAAAAATTTCCATTTTGTAATAATCTTATTTTTCAGAAAAATAAATGGTTTTCCGGATAATTTTCCAATATTTTTCCTTTAATTACCCACTTTTGACGTTGACACCTGTCAAAAGTTGAAATTACTGGACGAGAACGATGGAGCTATTATAAAGGTTTTTTCCCTGTTGTGAACTCATATTCACTCTCGTTTTTCTTTATATGGCTTTTGACTATACAAGTTTATTTTATAACTTCGAAAGATATTTCCAAACGTTGCACAAAATATAAGCCTTCGAAATTATATATTTCGGGATTTTTTTCAGAATAAAATCCACTATTTGAAAGTTTTCGGAATATTACCCAGTAGTAGTTGTACATACAGATTGCAGGAACATTATTAGAAAAATTAAGGTATTCATATACTCGTGGTACATTGCAATAACTTTTGTCAAATGCAGTACTTACATATTGATCATGGGAGTGTGATTATGAAATTAAATGCAGTTTGTATTTACATACATAACGATGCATTTATAAATCTAAAAATGGTAAATTTGACATAGAAAAATGTTTTGAATATTTTAAACATCGAGCGAATTCTTCTGCAATGAATGGCGCGTGTGACAACCCTTGATGTGCAACTCGAGTGCTCTGCGAGATTATGGGATTGTGTGCGTTCGTACACACGTAGAATCTGCGCTGCTAGGTACTTATCGAGTTACACTAGATGCCTTATTATACTATTATAATGATAGTTTGCAAAATATTATTTGAGCTGATGAATGATATCAACTAAAATGTGTTATATCTATTGTGTGTCAACCTATTAAATGCTGATCAAATGCGTGTTGGGGCCTTGGATATATTTCCGAAGGGTTGTGAACTTTTTTTAAGATACAAGTTTCTTTACGATTTTAGCGAAAATTATTGCTAGTGAACAGTTGCAAATGTACGTTACTTAGGATTCGAAGTCATATAAAGATGACCACAGGGAGAAGAAACCATTGTCTCACTGGGTTCTCTCAGTATAACCCAAACCTTTTAGAGGACAGCTCAGGAGTAGGAATGGGCGTTACAAATCGTATATAGTTATTCAATCTATATATTGTGGTAATATCGAGTATCCGATATCGCGTATCTAAAAAACTATATCTCGATATTGCTCCGAATCACGTATTTTATAGCGACGCTATATCAAGCCGAGAGGTTACCAACACGAAATCATATATTTTCCAAACTATATACCGATATTACTTCGTATCAGATATTCACTGAGTGGATATCAACGCGAAACTATTTTTTGTGCGTCTTCGAAACTGTACACTAACATTGACCTGCATTGCTCTTGTAAAATTATATCCAATATTATACGGTCCGAAATCCGATTTCGAATATTGATATATAGTTTCGATACGGTATTCAAAAAAAGCTATATTACCCATTCCTACTCAGGTGTAAGGTGTATAATTTGTTGGTGATAACGATTTGTTTAATAACTCATTGACTTAGAATAATAACGCATAGAAACCTAGTCCGCACACGCTAAGTGAGGCAAATTGAAGCGCGCCTAATGGGCCTACACGAGTGGGCGGGCCTTCAGTGCTCAAGGTCAACTTGCACCGCGAACAGATCAAGAATTTTAGCTAAAAATGACGAAACGTGCGGTAAATGAGTGTAAAAATACGTCAGTCAAACATAAAATAGATACTAACATCACATTCCACAAGGAAGTAACGCGTTTCAACTTGTATTTTTATATAAATATTCACTAAATCCGAAAATTAACCTACTACTAAAACTAGCCTACATGAATTTGATTTTTGCCTCACTTGTGACAGTTCGTTTGATATGAAACTATCATTCTATGCGTTATTATTCTAAGCTCATTGTTGTTAGTTGTTAAATAAAATATTAGAATATGTTAGTAACACTTTTCCTCACAATAGTCTTAAGACGTGTCATCGGAAGAGAAGCGGGAAAAACTGTTTTGCTAGATCAAATGGTTTAGGGATTTACTATTAAACAACGATCTTACAAAAACTTTACGATATACTTAAGGATATTGTCTAAAGAATGTGCTAATTTGTTACACGATAGGATGTACTTTATACGATCATATAAAGTCTAGAAAAAAGGCTAAACTAACAATAAACTAAAACAAATTACCCACTTAAGAATAAAATATCTAACTTTGCACATAATTTTTACATGGAGATATGGTTTTCAACTGAAGCCCTATAAATATTAAGTTCTCATTTGTCACAAAATTTGCAAATTGCCTACAAGTTTAACGTTGATGGTTTCTGTGCGACGTTGCGTAAGCGCTGCGCTGCGCCAATGCGCAGGTTGCGCGTCAGCCGCCACAGACTACTGAACGTTATGGCTGATAGATGGGACAGTGGTCTCTTAAGGTACTGGTCCTCTCTACATTTAAATTTACGTACTAACATAATTATTTGGTTTTATAATACTAACATAGTTATATAACTTTTGCATCACTAAAATTCTATGGATCTTTGTGTTATCTGAAATAAACTCATTTTATTTTATGTATTTAACATGACGCGCCGCCCGCTGCCCCGTAAGCCACCATCGGGCGTTTGTCGACCTCGGATCTGTGTCACATTTTCTCCGCATATAGGGCTGGCAAGATAGGTTGCGACTTGCGTGAGAGCGACTAAAAGCGTGAGATACTGCTATACTTCCATAGATAATAGCAATATCTCGCGCTTCTTTGGTGCTATCACACAAGTCGCACCCTATCTTGCTAGCTCTACTGTCCTTATTTTATTTATATTAATTTACGGGACGCGAGGTAGCAATTTAGTAGCAGTAAAACTCCCTGTGAAAGAGTTCGTCCAGGGAAATACTACCACCTTATCTATTTCTGCCGTCAAGCAGTAATATCAGCATTGCTGTGTTCCGGTTTTGAAGGGCAAGGTGTTGGTGAAATTACAGACACATGGGACTTGTCAACTTATGTCTCAGGGTGACGGGCGCAGTGGCGGTGCGCCTCAGATCTTTGTGATTTAAAACTCTGAGTGGCACTGCAACTGTTATGGACAGGCGTGTCGCTTACCATCAGACGCACGACTTGTTCGTCCCGTCACTTGGTAATGCTCACATCGTAGCGTGTTACATTACGCTTAAATGATCCAGTCAGTCTCCTTTTTTTGCCTTCAGGCAACAGCCGATTATACGTTCCTAACGGCCTATTTATATGTATATTCCACAAAACCATTAAGCAGCCAGTCTAGTGAAAAGTGCGAAATTTGCAACGTTCATCTGCACTTAAGCCAGTATTACAATAAGTTTCTTTAAGATTCCTTACTAGCCGCTCACGCGATACATGCAGCCGCAGACGCATACCACACCTAGAGGTGCCGGTGATGATTTTATACCGATTTATCCGGATATCGAAGTTATAACAGGTAAAAGAACTAATATTAATTGCTATGTCGGTAACTACTCTAGCAAACCATAAAGTTTTTAATGCCTGGGTCTGTCATTTAAAAAAAAAAAACTACTTCAAAAATACGTCACGACAATCGTGTGTGTTCTTGTTTGGGCTGGTGATTTCGGTGTTTATTTATTGAAAACATACCGTAAGTAGCGATTTTTAAGTTTACCATGAATATAGATTTTAAAAACTATACTTTAAGGAGTAATTTCATGGTAAACGTTAGAACCACTCAAACGGAATATTATCATATTTATCCAAGTACACTGCATTTTATTTGAGATGTTTTTGTTGGTAGTACGGGGGGTATTTATTTAGCAATGCAGAACAATAATTTTTATTTATAAAAACTTGTATTTAAACTGAATCCTTTTCTAATTTGCGAAACCAAATAGCCGCCATTTTGCGGTAGGAGGAGCGCATCGCGTGAGCGGCTAAACGGCAATGCAACAGGATGCAACGTTCAGCCAAGGCCGTTAAATGAGCTAATTCAATGCACGTGTGGTGGGGGTATTGGCCCGAAAATTCAGAAATTGTTCTAATTAGCGAATTGTCTTTATCAATCGTCTGAAGACACTCCATAATGGATTGTCTCTATTTATACGACGCCAATTATGGCTTAGCTTAATGGAATGGCCCGTCGATTGTCCCCGTGTAAACAGTCCTTAATTTTGTAGAGAAAATGGCAGTCCATAAAATCTATGGGGTCAAAAGCATTTTAAGCTTGACATATAAGATTTAGAGAGTTAATGTAGCAGTAGAGCTTTTTCTTGAGATCTAGATTTTAGATTTTTTATTAAATTTTGTAAAGTATAAGTTAAGATAACATTTGCCCATTATGATATACGGAGTCGAAACGTGTCTTTACTATTTGCAGTCTAACTGCAGTTTGTGGTGTGTATTGCTTAGTAAGCAATTAAGTTTACATTTTGTTTTAAATTGTATTTTTTGTCACTTATATTCTGGATACCGAATAATAAACATTTTTGTAATAATAATAATAATAATAATATATTTATTTTCTCTCCACAAACATAACAACTGAACCTGAATCAAAGTAAGATAGACAAAAATTGTGTTTATTTATTATGTTAGCAAAAGACTGATACCTAAACTAAGCAGAAGCTTGTAATATAGGATACTAGCTCTCACCCCAGACAACTTTCCAACTTTCTCTTTCTCTTATTTGCTTATTGCAGAGGTTAAAATCAAGTTTATGGTTATACAATAATGAAAAAGAAAACAAAATTTCAATGTATGAACTAACTAAACTAACAACATAACAAATTTGAAAGTTTATAAACAATGTGTGTGTGTGTGTGTGTGTGTATGTGTGTGTGTGTGTGTGTGTGTGTGTGTGTGTGTGTGCGTGTGTAAGTGTGTGTGTGCGCGTGTGCGCGTGTGCGTGTGTGTGTATGTGTGTGGTAAATGTTTGTGAGTAAAGGGTTCGAAGTTCTAGCGCTATTGTGTTCGGAACTAGTAAAGAATATTCGATTGGTAGACACAGAAGAATTAATGTGTTTCACTCTATCATCAACGTCCATCCTTGACAAATGGCGACCCATACCAGCGAACTTATCTTTTGCGAATGATTTTGAATAACAGTCCATGAGTTAAAGTAACCGAGAGCTAGGAACGAGCTTAGTTAGAAATTGATCTGAAGGACAAGATACAAAATGAATGACCTCATGATTGTTTTGCCACTTTAGGGCAACACAAAAACAGACACACAATCTGTCAGATCGAAGGCATTTTTATTTATTTATTTAAACTTTATTGTACAATACACTGAAGTACAAATGGCGGACTTAATGCCATAAGGCATTCTCTACCAGTCAACCATTGGGCCAAACGGAAAAAAAACCACAATAGGTTGGTGCTACACATAAACAAGAAGAACAATATACTAGAAAACTAATCGAAAATTTGTATGGTATAAATAAATAACACACATTTAACATACTTATTATACATACATAATAAACTTACATATATAAATATTATAATAACAAATAATATGATATATGTACCCAAAGCAACATTATACAGTGTCTTAATTTTGACAATTGTCAAACAGATGCTTGCGCAACATGCGAGAGACAATTTGGTCTGAGCTTGTCTTACATGGAGAGGGAGCGCGTTCCAAAGACGAATTGCATGAAGGGTAAAAGAATTAGACCAAAAAGCGACGAGAAGGAATAGAAAGCTTAAGACTACGGGAAGATCGATATTCGCAACCCGGCCGAGCGTTTTGAAATTGAAATGAACATTTAAGATAATCAGGCGCAGCCGGATCGAACAAGATGGAGAAAACAGTGGTTAAAATTCTTAAGGACCTGCGATCACGGATGGGAAGCCAATTTAGTTGACGACGAAAAGCAGAGATGTGGTCAAACTTCCGCAGACCAAAAATAAACCTAATGCAGTTGTTAAAAAGACGATCTAATCTATTCAAAAAGACTTGAGAGATATTACTGTAACACACGTCAGCATAATCAATCACAGGCAATACTAGACCTTGAACAAGGAGAGTATTGGTTTTAATTGGAAGAAAGTTCTTAAACCTGTATAGAGCTCTTAGTGTGTCTGTAACCCTACGACAAACTTCAAACACCTGGGAATTCCACGTAAGGCCTGTGTCAATAACCGCTCACGCGATGCGCTCCTCCTACCGCAAAATGGCGGCTATTTGGTTTCGCAAAATAGAAAAGGATTGAGTTTAAATATAAGTTTTTATAAATAAAAATTATTATTCTGCATTGCTAAATAAATACCCTCCGTACTACCAACAAAAACATCTCAAATAAAATGCAGTAATACACCGCCAATCCTGCACTTAAAAAGCACTGAATGAAATTTTTGGTGTATTTATTTATTTATTTATAAGAAGAACACAAACAGTTACATATTAAACAAGAAAATATAACAAACATTGATAAGAATAAATAACTAAATATGAACCAACAACATGTTCCACAAATGATTAACAAATTATTCTATCGCGTGACACATGCGCGCAGGCCGATGGAATAATATTTAAAAATGAAAATAAAAATTTTTCGTCCATTACAGAAACTTAAACTAAACAATTAACAGATATAACAACATAACAATAATATTAATAAATAAATAGCCGCATACAAACATATCAACATATACAACATACATATACTACTTAGACTTAAATATATGCAGAAACATATAAGTGTACATACATTGTATATATATATGTATATGTATATATATATATATATATATATATATATACATATATAGTCATATAAAATTAATAATATATAAAATATAATCCATAATCAGGAGGAACTACTATTCAGTATGGCAAAAACTTCACGTTTGTACCTGTAAAGCGGTGTACTAAATATATCCACATCAGAGAAACTGACATTATAACTAGAACACATCCTATAGACCGGAGAGCGTTTGCCAGCATTAGTACGACAAAATGGGCGTGAGAAAAGGACTTTATATCTAGGTGTACGCACGGGTACTTTGTATTTAATTTTGGAAACTGTACTGTGTACTTGGATAAATATGATAATATTCGAGCGGTTCTAACGTTTACCATGAAATTACTCCTTAAAGTATAGTTTATAAACATTTATATTCAGGGTAAACTAAAAAAACGCTACTTACGGTATGTTTTCAATAAATAAACACCGAAATCACCAGCCCAAACAATAACACACACGATTGTCGTGACGTATTTTTGAAGTTGTTTATTTTTTTTAAATGACAGACCCAGGCATTAAAAACTTTATGGTTTGCTAGAGTAGTTACCGACAATTAATATTAGTTCTTTTACCTGTTATAACCTCGATATCCGATAAATCGGTATAAAATCATCACCGGCACCTCTAGGTGTGGTATGCGTCTACGGCTGCATATATCGCGTGAGCGGATAATAAGCCCCAGGTTCTTTACCTGATTTGACAGAGGAATCACTACGTTCTCAAACATTATTGGTGGCACGCACGACATATCACAAGACGAAAAAAGGCGTGAGCTTCCAAGGATAATGGCTTGACTCTTGGAAGGGTTGACATTGATACCAAACCTTTGGGACCAAACCGAGCCGCGATGAAGGTCATCATTAATTAATACAATTGCATCACTGATGCCACCGACATTAACCTCGGTATAAAGCTGCAAGTCGTCGGCATACAGGTGGTAAGAACATTTGATGCTTGACGTAATCAGATTTATGAAAATAGAAAACAAGAGAGGAGAGAGAATTCCGCCCTGAAGTACCCCGGAAGTGAGTTTATACCATTCTGAGAACGAGCGATCAGTACGAATCGTTTGTTGGCGATCGCGGAGATAAGAAGAGAACCATTGAGCTGCCGTTGAAGAGATTTTTGATTTTTCTTTGTGTACAATCATTGATAATAATAATTGTCTCAAACTAGTGGAACAATTTCTCAAAAACTTAAATAAACATCATGGTGATATCACTACATTTCTGTACACAGAAGTATAATAAGTTTCAAAATAAATAGGCGTATTTTTGCTAATTAAATTATCAAATATGACGCAATACAAACGCTCTCCTGCCTCATGATTGATTAAATTGCCCTAAAGATCTTCCAACCGGTCCATAAACCTTTATTAAAAAAATGTTTGGTTAACATATAAACAGTATTTGGCCACTTCTATTTCTTTGGTTTTTTGGTGGTGGTACCTTTGGTGATGGTGTGGTGATGGTGGTACCTTTGTCTACGCGAAAAATGGGTGAAAATTAAAAGTTTTTTTTTGACATGGATTGTTAACAAAACATACATTAAATATTGATTGAGTTTCATTATTTTATTGACTCGTAGAAAAAGTATTGTCTTCTTAGGCTACTCGGCAAGTTCTCGTGGCCTAAACACGTTACTCGACCCTAACTATGCAATGATTGCATAAAGTGTAGCGCTTAGAATAATAACGCATAGAAACCTAGTCCGCACACGCTAAGTGAGGCAAATTGAAGCGCGCCAAAAGGGCCTACACGAGCGGGCGGGCCTTAAGCGCTCAAGGTTAACTTGCACCGCGAACAGCTCAAGAATTTTAGCTAAAAATGACGAAATGAGTGTATACATACGGCAGACAAACATAAAATAGATACTAACATCACATTTCACAAGGAAGTAACGCGTTTCAACTTATATTTTTATATAAATATTCACTAAAACCGATAATTAACCTACTACTAAAACTAGCCTACATGAATTTGATTTTTGCCTCACTTGTGACAGTTCGTTTGATATGAAACTATCATTCTATGCGTTATTATTCTAAGCGTCCCGGCCTTCGCGTCTAAACGGCCTTCCAGTGTTTACGCTAATAATAAACAACCTGGCCATTTATAAGTATTTCTTTTGTATGATATATTTTTGTTATTTTATTATTCTTCTCACTTTATGCAGTAAATTCTTCGTGTATGTTACCTAAAATATAATTGTGCTTATTCTGCGTATTTGACTGTACGAAACTTATAAATTAATACGTTGTTCCACTGGGTTACACCCGCATATTTCATAGTAAGATTTTTAGAAAAAAAACCTCTTCTGATGGCACTGCGTGCGGCCATTAGCACGCAACGCTATCAGAAGTATTTGTTCTAATGGCTGGTTTCCGGGCTTGATGTGAACACTAAAGAAAATTTAAGATCTTTTCGCATGCCAGACGCAGTTTACAGTCTAAGATTATGTATAATGATTTTTACTTGCTTTACCTTCAAATCGATATTTTATTTAATGATATTTTAGTCATTATTCTTACAAAGATCGAAAAGCAAAGAAACATTCCTTCGATCCCACTGGACACGATTCAGTGTCTGTTGCCGCACCTTGGCTATAATAATGATATCAAACTCTTAATAGATAATAAAAATCTTAATAAACACATCATGATATTTAAAATTAATATTGTTGAATCATTGACTTACAAATAAATGGACGACGGGTCTAATACAAAAACCACGAAAAAAATGTCCCAAGTCAATCTATTTAAACGTAGTGACATGTAAAGGAATATGAAAAAGCTAAAACGTTGAATTTAAATTGTAATGTCATCGCAGTACTGTCTAATTTTGCTTGCTTCGCTGTCAGTCGAACAAACGAAGACTAGATCGTGAATGACGCTCTGTATACGATTTTAACGCCCTATAAGTTCGGACACTTTTTAGCGCGGACCCGACGTCCATATAATTGTAAGCCAATGTATTGAATGTATTTTATACGCGCCAACGACGCGCAGATGTCGCGCGTTAACGCTATTCAAACGCGATGCAATCGCAGCGATTAAACTTTTGCACACGTTCACAAATTCAGTGGCGCAGAAAACAGTCAACTTGCTATAGCCGTGCGTATGTATCGTGCATTTTAATAAGAGATAGTTTTAATTCTAGTTTTGTTTCGTAATTTCAGGTAGTTCTTGAAATGAAGCAACTAAAAAAATGATATCTTCAACATGAAATTCTAAGTGTAAACTCCAGTGGAGTATACAAGCTTCTTTTTTGCAACGCGATGTTTGCACGCGTTTGAATCGATTCAAATGCATATAAAACGCGCAACAGATGCGCGCGAGAAGCGCGATACTCGTCAGTATCGCGTTTTATTTGAATCGATACAAAAGCAACAATCTGTTTTTGGGCCTCTATGGCGTCATCGACTGGTATAAAATATACCGTGTGCACAGACTCTTACTCCACTAGTTTCTTATAATTATTAATACAAAGATCGAACACAAAGAGAAATTCCTTCGATGTGACAGGACACGAACTCGCGTCTGTCAAGGGATTTTTCTTTGTGTTAGATCTTTGTATTAATAATTGTTGATATTTTAGTTGTTACTAAGAGCCGATTGGCGAAAAAACACTTATCCGGTCTGAACCGGACTATGTATGACCTACTCTATGGAAGAGACTCGTGCCTACGATTTACGTTTTTGTTATTTGTTATTATAACAAAACTTTGGCAACCGCTGAAGTGTGAACGTGAGCCGAATTACTTTTTCGCTCAACAAATATTTGTTTAGCCGTAATTAGATTGATCGCACACACGTATTGTCCTTAATGTGGCGTATTAATTTCAGAGCCACAATTATACTGAGTACGTCCGCAGTTAATGTAATTAACAACTTTTTGTTGCGATTTTGTTACCAAAAATGGTGTTACAATAATGCTTCAAGGGATTGAGGCACAGGCCCGTTACTTTCTACATCATCATTATCATCAAACTTAAGAGTTATAACTCTTGTCGATGAAGCATCTTGCAGTCATCTTTCTTATAAGCCAGCTCCTTGACCTCCTTACATGACACGATACTAGCCTTTTCCTTTATTTGGTCTACGTAACTGCGCCTAGATCGACCTCTTCCCTCCAAAATGGTCTTAAAGAAGTTGTAGTGTCATATCAAATATCCAATCATTTTCCCGCGTCTATACTCTATAGTATTCAGGATCGTTATTTTCTCGTTTACCAATCTCAATACTTCCTCATTGGTTTTCTTTTCTATCCAACTTATGCCCTTCATTCTCCTTCAGCACCATATCTCAAAATCTTCTAATCTATCCCTATATCTTTGTGCCAGTCCATGTTTCACATCCATAAAGTGCAATACTCCAAATGTACACCCTAATTAGATGTTTCTTGCTCTTGCATGACAAGCTGTGTGATTTTAACAGCTGTTTTCGATCCTTGGAGTATACGAGAAGGGCACTATAACCTGTGCAAGCAAGCCCGCATAGTCATGTCCTGACCCCAGATCAGCACGTTTGCACGATTGTCAAATATTAAAGTAATAGGTGACACGCTACTACAGCCGATAATAATGGGCAAAGTGCAGGGAAAGAGACGCGCTGGGCGAAGAAAGAAATCGTGGCTGCGAACATCCAGGAGTGGTCCGGCTTTGCCTCCGTCGAACAGCTGTTCCGGTTGGCTGCTGATGGATATAGATACAGGAAGTTGACGGCCAACCTTCAAGCTTGAAGAGGCACTCTAAGAAGAAGAAGAAAGTAATAGGTACGAGGTTTTAAGACCTGATTATGTAATGATTGCGTACAATAATTATTCTGCGAGTAAATTAAAATAATAAAATACAACTATATATTTAATATCTATTTTGTTAACAATCCACGACAACAAACTCAAACTAATGCCAAAAAAATGCTACAAAACAAAAAAATAAAGAGATAGTATTGACGTATCCGTGATTGGCCAAGTATCGCTTAGTTTTTAACCAATCAGGAGGCAGGAGAGAGTTTGAGTATCGTCATATTTAATATTTTATATTGTTTTTAAATAGTTATTTTTTGCTAAATACGTTTTTGTTATGTAACATTTTGAGATATTATTTATGAAAGTAATTTGAATTTTAATAATTTCACAAACATAGTGCAGTTATAGTTATTCTATTCAGGAACACAATGACGCATATACAGAGCTCCTTGTGAAAGTGTTCGTCCAGGGATGCACTGCCATCTTACCTATTTCTGCCGCCAAGTAGTAATGTGCGCATTATTGCGTTCCGGTTTTGAAGAGTAGGGGTGCTGATGAAATTACAGGCACATGGGATGTCAATTTATGTCTCAGGGTGTCGGGCGCAGTTGCAGTGCCCCTTAGATCCTTGTGAATTAAAGCTCTGAGTGGCATAGCAACTGTTATGTACAGGCGTGTCGCATATCGCCAGGCCCACGACTTATTCGTCCCGTTACTTGGAATTATAAAAAAAAAAATAAAAAAAAGTAATAGAGGACTTAGGAGTCCAAAACAAAAGTCAATATTTGTTCGTTACGTAACCGTAATGGCGTCATACAAGCTATCATACCAGTGATTGTTTCGGATAAAAAGGGCGGAGCTGACCGCAATTAAATTGAACCATTAACATCTCTGGTGTTAATTAATATACCAAAGAACGAATTTCATAGGAGTTGATTGTACCATAAAGCGGTGATAGCCCTGTGGGGGAAAGATCGCATTTCAGTTGAAAGTTCGACGTTTCTAGATAGCGTATATATATGAATATTTATAGTACCGGCCCGCTATAATATTGGCCGTTTTGACCTTTGTCTGCTCATCAAGTTTCGTATTAATTCATAACTACGTTTAAGGAGCTAATTGATGTACATTGTTGTCAACAGTGATGTGCAGTAAAATTTATGTTTTTATAATTTTACGACACAACTCGGCATTTGTTTTTCGAAATTCGAAATTTAAAAAAAATAAATCTAATACGATCGCTGGCCAGCACAACTTCTACCTCCGGCAAACTCGCGTCAAAGCTCAATGCAAGACAAAGCAGTTTCGAATTGACGATATATTATGTAAACATTTTTATTTTCGTTTTGTCAAAACTTTTTAATCAGCTACCCCTTGCAATACTAGTTATAAATCTAAAAACTTACAGATGCGATGCGTACGAAATGTGCGGTAAATGAGTGTAAAAATACGTCAGACAAACATAAAATAGATACAAACATCACATTCCACAAGGAAGTAACGCGTTTCAACTTGTATTTTTATATAAATATTCACTAAAACCGAAAATTAATCTACTATTAAAACTAGCCTACATGAATTTGATTTTTGCCTCACTTGTGACAGTTCGTTTGATATGAAACTATCATTCTATGCGTTATTAAAGTTATTATTCTAAGGTTGTACCCGTACAATAGTATATAATTAAGATGTTTTTTATGATACCAAGTGAAGTTTGCGCAAGATGCAGTGCTACTCAGAGTTTTAAATCGTAAAGATCTGACGGTCACTGCCGGTGCGCCCATTACCCTGAGACATAAGTTGACAAGTCCTATGTGTGCTTATAATTTCACCAAATTTACAGGGTACCTAGTTTCAGCTATTCAATGTAATTATATTAATAGTATTTCAATTGTTGTTGTTTACTTTTGTTAACTAAATAATAAGAATTCGAACTCCGGTTCAATTGAAGCCTTAAGTGTGAAGCTCGGCTTACTGTTAACAATGAAGTATTTTAACTATTAATAACAAAAATCGAACACTTGGAAAAAATCCTTCGATGGTTCCGCATGGGTGGATCCGCAAAATGGCGGCTATGTGGTTGCGCAAATTAGAAAAGCATTCAGTTTAAATACAAGTTTTTATAAATAAAAATTATTATTCTACATAGCTAAATAAATACCCTCCGTACTACCAATAAATATGTACATCTCAAATGTAATGCAGTACTACACCGCAAATCCTGCACTTAAAAAGCACTAATGAAATTTTTGGTGTACTTGGATAAATATGATAATATTCCGTTTGAGTGGTTCTAACCTTTACCATGAAATTACTCCTTAAAGTATAGTTTATAAATATTTATATTCAGGGTAAACTTAAAAAAAGCTACTTACGGTATGTTTTCTATACATAAACACCGAAATCACCAGCCCAAACAATAACACACACTATTGTCGTGACGTATTTTTGAAGTTGTTTATTTTTTTAAATGACAGACCCAGGCATTAAAAACCTTATGGTTTGCTAGAGTAGTTACCGAAATAGCAATTAATATTAGTTTTTTACCTGTTATAACTTCGATATCCGATAAATCGGTATAAAATCATCACCGGCACCTCTAGGTGTGGTATGCGTCTACGGCTGCATGTATCGCGTGAGCGGCTAGCAAACCGTGGCAGACGCTATGCCAATTAAGCCACGGAACGAACCAGCGGACCTTACGAATGTTTCTCTAAGTGAAGAAATAAATTTCGGAAATGACGTATCGAAGGAATTTTTTCTAAGTGTTCGACCTTTGTTATTACACATGGCGCACTATAAGTTTCCGGAACTGGCCACTTACATAAACAATATTTAAAAAGTAATTACAATTACAATGGCAATTACATTTGTCTGACGTGTCGTGTCGTGACGCGTCAGAACGGTATCGGTATTACGTTTAATATGGTTAGATTTATATTAGTGTTATCTGCCGTGACGGCTTGTGTCGCATCAGAAGCGATCCCGATCTCCGTCACGACGAGTATAGTTGCCATCATCACAAATTGAATACTTTCTTCATAATCTCAATCAGAATCGGATGATTCTGATTCATATCTGACGATCTAAAGACAGTATTGCTTTGAACGTGCGATATTATCGTTCTTTTAAATTTATGCTATCGCTTTTTAAGATATTTATTTTATTAACAATATGTGAATATTGCTTCAAAACTTTATCACTATAATAATATTATATTTAAAAGAATGCAAGATTAGATATTACCCCACTATATAATCTATATTTTTCTTGTATTGCTTTATTCTAGTTCTATGATAACGTTAGATATTTGCTTTGATGTTTTGCGACGTACTTTAACAAATGTTAAAACTTCATTTCTACCTCGTATATTACTTTACTTAAGGCGATTTCAACGCGAGCCTACTATTTAGGACGTGAAATGTAGGGGAACGTCACTATTGTAGTATATGTATTGTAGTCTTCTGAAGACTACAATACATATAAATGTGAACGCTAGTCATGACGTCAGACACAACACGTCACGTCAGACAAATTTAAACGCGGTTTTAGACAAAGCTAATAAGCAAGTTAAACGTTAAGGTATTAAAAAAAACAACTCTCAATATTGTATCTCTTTCTTGGAAATTGCATCGACCGTAAAAAACAGCTAATTGTAAAGTCTTTTTCTTCCAGCTTGCAGACAATATAGGGTGGTTTTAGACAACATATATGTAATACTACGTCAGCTAAGGTAAATACATTAGGACTTACACCCGGGTTTTAATTATTTTTGCAGCATAAATTTTAACTGTCACTGTATAGGCTTTAGTGAATTATTTGAAGTTTTTAGCTGTAACACCAGACAAAGCGACGTTTGCGCAATTTTAGTAACAATAAATCTACGCTATGTACGTCAGACGAGTAACCTCATGGGGAAGATTTAAGGCCAGTCCGCCACATTGGTCATATAAAATTTACAACATGCTTTTTATTTTGATTACCAGTATTAAAACCTTTGTATTTTTTTATTAATATGCCAGACAACCACACCTATTGTCGGTCTAAAACTACTGAATACCGTGTAACTATGAGTACTATAGCAAAGGAATTTTACTCCCGGTCACCACACACAACACTGAAGCCAGAACCAATGAAATTTTCATATCCAAAAATAGACCAACCAAGAATCGAATCCGAGACTTCTTACCCAGTGCATTGTAAACTGTTGGGCCACCGAGCTAAAAATAAACGCAATATTTGTGGCATGGAGAGTGATGTTTATAGATGACAGAAAATATTACAGTAATCCCCACAATTTGCTTTTATAAACAACAACAAATGAATAATAAAAAAATTTATAAATGGTCAGAAATGAATTTTTTGTTTCTCAAAATATTCTCCGTTAGCATTTTTTCATACGAATGAACCAATTTTGAAAACATTTATGCCACTCCTCAGTGAGAATCTCTGAAACATATTTTTCATACACTTCGGCTGCTTCAGGTGACGAAAATCGTTGACCGCGTAACTGGTTATTAATTTTTGGAAATGAATAAAAGTCACAAGGTGCCAGGTCGGAACTGAACTGTACGCGGGATGGCTCATAAGGTTAACGTTAGTCACCTTCAAATATTCATTTGTCTGTCTGGCCGTGTGAGAACTGGCATTATCGTGGTGCAAGATGAAACGGCGTTTACGGTTATTTTTTCGGAGTTTGTCAATAACTTCCGGCAAATAAATGGTCGTCTACCAATCACTATTCACGGTACAACGATTCTCCAAAGGAACAGTAGCCACGTGTCCAGTTTTATTAAAAAAAGAAGCAATCATCCGCACTCAGGCACTTTGCACGCGCGCCACTTTGATTGGTTTCGGCTCATCTCGAAAGATCCATACGCTCGATTGCTGCTTTGTTTTGAGATCGTAACTATAAATCAATATTTTGTCACCAGTTACTAAAATGACGCCACAATGTAAAAACAAGTGACAGTTAGATGAAAGAAACTGTATTATACAGCCAAAAAGTTCCATTTTCAAATGTTGTAATTACTTTTTAAATATTGTTTATGTAAGTGGCCAGTTTCGGAAACTTATAGTGCGCCCTGTGTATAAAAGAATTTAATTTGTAAAGTTTGTCACTTAAATGAATTTGACAGGAATTGATGCATCATTCGCAAATCAAGAGGCATTATGGACACGATTTGAAAAAGTCATTGGCGTAAATTAAAAATAGTAAAGGACCTAAAACGCTCTCTTTAGGAAGCCCGGTGTTCGCTAATGCCGCTAATGACAAACTTGAAATCTGATTAGGGCGAATTTATTGTTTTTATAGCCACATCAAATTAATTCACTACGGCTGCTTAATTACGCTATTTCAAGGAAAAGTTTGTGTGATTACTATTGTGGGTAAAGGTCACACAACACAAAGGCTTCTGCAATGTCTAAAAATAGAACGGTGGCTGGTAGAGGAGTTTTGTTTATTTCGGGAACTTTGTGAGTATTAAAAAAGTTTGGAACTTACTCCGACATGCGGATTCCCACGTGATGCTTCTCTTAACCCAGGAGTTCCTAAAGTGTGCCCCAGGGCGCCCTGCGTCCTGATTTTGATTTAAAACGGAATCGATCCGATCGGGTAGTCTCGAAATCAGATGGGTTTCTGAGCGAGAAGATAAACCTGATTCCTACTACATCTTTCTAATTTCTGAGTTAAATTAACTATTGTTCCTATTAGAAATGTCAAAGTTTCCGATCGGCCAGTTGTGTAAATGTGTAATATTCCGATCAAGAGAGGCAATTAAAATCAAGCTGCTGGTGTGCCGTACAAAGTTAGAAAGGTCGCCGTGAGGCCGTGACTCCGAAATCTTAAATATTGGCGGGTATAAATAAAAATAATAAAATATAAAATATCTTTATTCTCAGACAACTAAATGGTCCATAGATTGTTACTAAACAAACTCTTAATAACTATGTTAGTATAGTAATAATAATGAATAGCAGATACACTACTGTCGGCTCGGTCACCGAGGCGCACGTGTAGCGTGCAGCTCGTTGAACCTGCCTAGCGCAGCACTGTCAAGCCTTCCCGCGACAACTTGCAGGAGACTGTTGGCGCTTCCCCGCATTCTGCGTATTAATGAGGCAACTTTTTTGCGCAAAAAAGTCGTCTGTGTGCGCAGCTGCAAACATACCTGACGCACTGCAGTGACTAGGAAGCCCCACCATCAACCGGAACAGGTTGTTATACAATATCCGCAGGGCGCTGTACGATCTTTGAGTATAACTAGTCCATAGACTGCTGGTGTAGAACGTTTGGCAATATGCCTTGAAAAGCGTGACCTTGACATCAAGTGAACAACCAGCAAATCTCCAAGCCAGCATATTCCCCCTTACAGACAGCGCCCTGCGTTCCCTTTCTATATCGCAGTCATCTTTCAGGTCTTCGTTCACAATGTGCCCAAGGTACCTAAACCGCGCAACTCTTTGCAATGGCGAACCATTGAGGTAAACAGGAGGGACTGAGGCAGGAGGTCTGTTTCTGCCGTTAAATACCACGAGCTCACTCTTTTTGGAGTTGTACTTCAGACCATGTTTTTCAGCATAAGCCTCACAAATAACCACTAATTTATGCAAACTGCCAACTGTGGGCCCCAGCAGCACCATGTCATCGGCGTAACTTATATTATTAAAGCATACATGCTCTGTGCGGCATCCGACATAGGTGCTGCTAAGCTCTCTGAATATAAATCAAATAATTAAAGGATATCCTCCACTCTATATAGGATTTATCTAGTCTGTGGACAAGCACCATGAGTGTAACTATGATGTTAATATAACAGCGCTTACTATACGGAAGACGAAGTAGTACTTATTTCTTTCGACTATCGCCATGACATATTATTACTAAGCTTGTGAGCGCGCGTCAGTCGAAAAAGATTGGGAACCCCTGCCTTAACCTTTACTATGAAAGGTACAATATAAAATCCACACTTTTTAACAGAACACGGTCATATCCATGAACATTTTTTTTAATGTAAAGTAGGAGGTAAATGAGAAGATCAACCACTTTATGTGGTAGGTGATTTTTGATGCCCATAGACATTAGCAAAATGTCAAATTATTAATTAGCTACGGTGACTGTGGTCAAATCACGACTATCACTTTTCGTCGAACGCAATAGCTTTTATATTTATAATTTCAATTACATTTTTCAGCAATTTCTATTAAAATTAAGAAGATTTCAGTTAATGGATATGTACTTTCTAATGTAATTTGAGAAATTTTTTGACATACGTTGTACCTCGGTACGCAATTGTGCCCAAAAATGAAGGGATCTTTAATATTGTTGCGTTTATTTTTTTTATTATTGTTCTTTCTAATTATTACTTTTGTTTTTTCTTTTGTGGTTTTATTTGCGGTAGTTAAATAAGTGCCATTTCTTTTCCTATTTCTTTCTTTCTAGTAGTAATCTAAAAAATCCTCCATTGTTCGAATAATTAATTGCTTTTGAATGGAAAGCGAGCACTGTTTTTACGCGGCTGACGCTATTTTAATATCATTTAAGAGATAACATAAGCGCTACATTTTGCTTCATTACCGAAACATCGTTCAAATGTTGATACAACTTCCAAATGCTAGCTATTTATATAGTATTCACGACATGACAGTGAAATTAGACGTTTTGTTTCCGTTTCCTTTCGCTGTTCCATATTCAAGTTTAAAATTAGAATAATAAAAGGGACGTTATATATCTGTGGCTGTAAATTATAAACGTAATTTATATTCGTCGACGGTTTAAATCTCAGTGGCAGCTTGTATCTATTACCGGATTTCATCGAGTATATAACCAGAAATAGAGAGGAAATAAGTGAAATCCCTGGCAACCCATCAGGCAAATGGACCTATTATCATTTTTAAATATCAACTCTCGTTTGCACTGAAATCAGAAATTAGAAATCTGAACTAGTGCAGCGCCAACAACTGACCTATGTGTACGTCTCTGTGATTTCCAAAAAATATTTTGTACTTAATAATATAATATCTCTAAGTATGGGGTCTGTTCCATTCAGTGGTATAGGAAAAACAGCAAAACATCTAATTACAAAACAAACGGACTCACACCTCATCGATTGACGACACTCGTCAATTGTTTCGAATTCGGGCTGGCCAATCGGAGCGCAGCTGTCACCGTAATGGTTTGGCAGATTAGTTTTCAAAGAAATTAAAAAACATTTCGTCTCTATTTCTGGTAAAATACTCGATTTTACACAATCGTGCTCGTTACTCTTCATAAAATTTGACGAAACATTCGTGTACGAGTGCTAACGTCAACTTATTGTTCACACTTTCGTGGTGTATTCTATTTAGGCACGGTTTGCTACTCGTGTTACCCGAAAAACTGTTCCCGACGCGAGCATACAAGTAGCGTGCGTGGTACGTTGCGAGCGCATTGTTTACAAACGGGTATTCGTGTTTCAGCTTCTACGGGGTTATTTGTACAGTACTAACCACCTCCCAGGACTATATTACCAATATCATAAACAACAACCTTTGTTTCGCGACTGTATTTGGTAGTAAGGTAGTATGTTCAAACGACCAAGTTTCCTCCCCGACCTCCGCCTCCTGCATTTTGCATCGGACTGGTATTCACGCTAGCGCTGTCTTTTGTTACTTCACAGAGGTATCTATATCTAAAGCGATCTATTTAAAAAGTATGTTTTAGTATGGAAGTAAAAAGTGATGGATTGTTAAGTCACGGAAGAAAATTTGTTGTTTACGATGTTTGTAATATAGTTAGTCCTTGGACGTGGTTAGTACTTCATAAACATTCTTGTGTAAAAAACTTATTTTTGCCAAAAAGATGATATAAATAATAATAACGCACTTATACCCTATACTAGGGAAACCTTGTATCGCGGATGCCGTGGACACACACATAGATAACCACAAATTACACCCAAACTCACGAGAGAAATAAATAAGCCGTACCAATATTCCTCCCGGCTCGGGAATCGAACCCAGGACCTCTGCGTGGTAAACCAGCATGGCAACTATTCGGCCACGGAGGCAGTTAATTGTAAATTGCATCCTCATATATTTAAAATATGTTTGCCCAGTCCTGGAGTGTAACGCTGGAATCGTTTTCGGTAGATGATCCTGAAGGCGTCGGTATTTTAATGTGACATCCCCCAAAAGGAAGCAATCACGTTCTCAAACGGATTACATCTATGGTATTGAACGAATATGGAAATTAGGCACAAAAGCCACAAAAGAGGAAGATGTTAATAGGTGACCTAGATGTTAAAATATAAAGGATTTTTTTATTGATACGGTTTAAACACAGGATGTACAGACGTTGACATGTAACAAAATAAGTGTATTTTCACAGTGCCCACTAAAAAAAACATAAGACAAGGCGTATTTTATTACGCGCCTTGAACGCGTGTCATGTGCGCGTACATAGGGCGCACTATCCGGAACTGGCCACTTACGTAAATAGTATTTAAAAAGTAATTACAACATTTGAAAATGGAACTCTTTGGCTGTAGAATACAGTTTGTTTCATCTGACTGTCACTTGTTTTTACATTGTGGCGTCATTTTAGAAATTGGTTGTCTATATCACCGTGAAAATTTTCGTAGTATGATTTTCTACGACTTTAATTGTAGTTCAAC
This sequence comes from Hyposmocoma kahamanoa, assembly GCF_003589595.1. Classification (NCBI taxonomy): domain Eukaryota; kingdom Metazoa; phylum Arthropoda; class Insecta; order Lepidoptera; family Cosmopterigidae; genus Hyposmocoma; species Hyposmocoma kahamanoa. The sequence goes on from NW_020653770.1 coordinate 3,052,090, forward strand.
AGCTCAGCGGAGCTTCGCTGGGCTTCAGACTGCTTTTCTAAATGAAGCACTATGCAAGACGACTATTTACAGCTAGCTTGCAAAATTCAAACGCGGTCGTGTGAATCTCAGTGACGAATTTCGTGATTGTCGCCCGCCCACTACTGTGAACAACAAAAACATCGATGCTGTGCGCCGTATAATCAAAATAGGCAGGCATGTGACATATCATGAGAATCGAACCCCTTTTTTGGCATGAGTCAAATACAATCAATACTACACAAACATTTGGGTGTGAAAAAGCTGTGCTCTCGGTGGATCCCACACAATTTGACTGAGGTTTAAAAAACGGATCGCGTCACTTGGTGCAATGCCATGCTTACCAGATTCAACGAAGGGGCGTAAAATTTGGTGTGGGATATAGTAACAGGTGACGAAATATGGATTTATAGTTACGATCCCAAAACAAAGCATCAATCGAGCGTGTGGGTCTTTAGATGAGCCGAAACCAACCAAAGTGACGCGCGTGCAAAGTGCATTACGGAGAATATTTTGAGAAACAATAAAATCATTTCTGACCATTTATAGTATCTTCTTATTCATTCCGGAAACTTATAGTGCGCCACACGTATATGCGCCTCAGACGCGCTATAGTGAATCGATTCAAACGCATGCAAACATCGCGTTGCAAGCAAGAAGCTTATATACTCCACGCAGTTTACACTTAGAATCGCATGTAGTTGCTTCATATCCAAATACTAACTGAAATTAACAAACAAAACTAAAATTAAAACTATCTTTTATCAAAATGCGCGATACATACGCGCGTAAATGCATAGGCGCCAAGGAAAGTACGAGTATTGAGTTTGAAACTATTTGATATGACTGAAACTATTAATGAAACTAATGGAGAAACTATCTAGCCGGTAGCAATTAGGATGTTTTTTAATTTCAACATGGAAGATGGTTTCTCCGTACCACCAGTTTGGGATCCAGTATTTCCTCTGGTGAAAAATCCCAAACAGACATAAGACTGCAGTACTAATTAATATGTTTTAATTTACTCTAATTTCCAACATTAATTAATAATAAATTTAACTCAATAAAAAACTATATTGTTAAAATAAAATAATTTGCAAAACATAATGTAGCCTTGAATGTTCTTTGTAAAATGAACAATAAGGTATTTAATTAATAACTTTTGTAACTATAGTGAAAAAATAGTGGGATTTGCATTAATATTAGACATAACTGGTTGATGACTGTACCACCTCAGTCAACAGTGGGGCCTGTAAAGGGCCCAAAACGTCGGTTTGTTTGAAAAACAATTGAAATCCGGAAAAATACTTTCATTTCCTAAAGTACGAGTATATTATAAATTTACTCACGTGCACTTCGACAGTATTAGGTGTAATGTATTTTATATTATACCAAAAGACGGGATGAACAAATTGTGCGTCTAGTGGTAACGACACGCCCCTCTATAGCAGCTGCAATGCCCCTCAAAGCTTAGATTGCAAGGATATGACTGCCACTGCGCCTGCACTCTTAAACCTAAAGGGTTTGTTTGAGTGTTGCTCTTCTCTTAACTTTTAGAAGAGTACCAAACATACAAAATCCATATCCTCTCATCCTCTATCGACATTTAAATTAGCATTCTTGGGGCTACCTCAAGACGCAACCCAAGCTCTTATATATGTATGTATATACTATAATCACTGATGTCGGGGATGATACCATCTCCAGTAATCAAGACCCTTCACTTGATTGATTAAAACTTAATAACAACCTTGAGCCGTAGGACTTAAGTCCTGAGTGAAGTCAATAAGTGGAAAGTGTGACTAGTCTCAAATGGGTGTATGAGTAAAAACACGGCGTATTTTATACGCGCCGACCGAGATAGTTTTAATTTTAGTTTTGTTTGTTAATTTCGTTAGTTTTTGAAATGAAGCAACTACATGAAATTGTAAGTGTGAACTCCCATGGAATATATACGCTTTTTGCTGGTAACGCGATATTTGCGCGGGTTTGAATCGATTCACTACAGCGCGACTGCGGCGCGTAAACGCGGAGATTTATATATACACATTGGAAATAAAACTTTTCTATATTGCGTATATTCGTTTTTTCAAACAAACTATCGCTTCGAGCTCTTTACAGGTCCCGGCTGATTGCAACGATGTTAGTCACAAAGCAATTGGAATTTTGGTTTGTTTGATAAGAACAATCACGCGATACTAGATCCGATAAAATGATATTAACTAGAAGCTCAGGAGGTGGTGATTTTTCACTTCATCATACTCTGAGTTGCAACGAGGAGAGTAGCAGACAGAAGAAGGGACGACCATTCTGGTGGTGCGGCGCTTACTAGGCTTCGGACTTAGTCTGATAGTTCAAATAGTTGTTCGTGGTAGAATGGTTTATTATTTAATTTGTAAATCCAGTAAAATAAACCTAGGTTGATCTTTGTCACTTTTTTAAATATCCTTAGGTCTGATCCTACATAATAGTTTCATATTCAAAATGATTTTCTATTTTGACTAGAGCTCCATGTTCATCACATATAAAGCTAATTATTGTGATAGCTTTATATATTTACATTACATTGTATAAGCAATAAACAATTAATGAAATTAGTAACAAATTTCGAGTCCACAAATTGGCCGAAATTTCTATGGACTTTCGCCAGTAGAGATACCTTAACAGGGTATTTATTATATTGGGAAGTTTTGATGTTTAATTGGAATGTTATGTTTGTGATATAATTTTAAATCTAATATTGAAATTCCAAGCCTTTTAGAACTTCTACAGAATCAAGACTAACTTTAAAGTGAAATCAATTTGAAGATATTAATTTTGAAGGTTAGTATTACTAAACGAACAACGTTTTGGGATGACGAAATGACTTTAGAGCGTAGACGAAAGTTTGTTATATAGTATATTTGTAACAAGCGTGGTAAGGAGGCAATTACGAACGGAGGGACAGATTGAAACGACCCAACCGTTTGTAATTGCTGTTCTGTGCGTGTGGTGCACAATGTTATTCATCACACTTGCGGAGAAGTAAAAAAAAAGAAAAATTAGACCTTAAAACGTTACAGTTTAGTCATATTATATTTACAAAATGTTAAATATCTCAAACGCAATCTTTTGTAATAGCAATATATTAAAACTTTCTGCTTGAACTGAAATAAAAAATCTTTTAAATTTACGTGAATAAATAACCACTACGGCCCTAAGATAAAAATATACTTAAGACCAAGTGTGATGATAAAGTTATAACTGGAATGTAACTTAAACCTAACGAATATATAGACAGGAAAAATAACACACTTAATGAGCACTCAGATTCTGCTACACTCTTTAAGCTAAGCATTATCGAAGATCAAATGAGATTTCAAGCTATATGGAAGAGTATCTAACCCTCTGACCTAACTAGAAGGCACGTCTGCAAACCTAGGAAAAAAATTCAAATAAATAACTAAAAGCTATAGAAGAGAAAAACGGAGAAATACTTACCACTCATGAAGTTGTATATAAGAGGGTTAACGGCAGAGTTGGCGTAACAGAGCACGTGTGAGATGAGAGCAATACACGTCATCACATGGGTCTGCTCGACGGAGTAGGCTACCCTGTACACAACAACAATAAATAAATACCCGAAAGAAAACGTTTCGGATGATCACGTTAATTATCTGGTCGTAACGAAGGAAATTCCCCGTACAATTTCCGGAACTGCCAAAGGTATCGAATGATGAAAATCGATGGGTTTAAACAATTACTTGTTTCCTGACCTTTAAGTAATTGTACCCGGGATGCCTCTTTAGTGTTCAGAGCACCGAACGTTAAACAAAAGGCTAGAGTGGAATGAAATACAGTGTACGGTTGCATGACAATGTTTCATTGAATTGTGACAACTGTCACTTCGAATCTAAATCAACACCGCCACCGTGTGTTAACCATGCCACACGGACTGATTGAGACTATTTTAACCGCTCACGCGATGCGCTCATCCTACCGCAAAGTGGCGGCTATTTGGTTTCGCAAATTAGAAAAGGATTCAGTTTAAATACAAGTTTGTATAAATAAAGATTATTATTCTGCATTGCTAAATAAATACCCTCCGTACTACAACAAAAACATTTCAAATAAAATGCAGTAATACACCGCAAATCCTGCACTTAAAAAGCACTAATGAAATTTTTGGTGTACTTGGATAAATATGATAATATTCCGTTTGAGTGGTTCTAACGTTTACCATGAAATTACTCCTTAAAGTATAGTTTATAAACATTTATATTCAGGGTAAACTTAAAAAACGCTATTTACGGTATGTTTTCAATAAATATACACCACAATCACCAGCCTAAACAATAACACACACGATTGTCGTGACTTATTTTTGAAGTTGTTTATTTTTTTTAAATGACAGACCCAGGCATTAAAAACTGTATGGTTTGCTAGAGTAGTTACCGAAATAGCAATTAGTATTAGTTCTTTTACCTGTTATAACTTCGATATCCGATAAATCGGTATAAAATCATCACCGGCACCTCTAGGTGTGGTATGCGTCTACGGCTGCATGTATCGCGTGAGCGGATAAATTAACAGTATGTTAAGCATTACTTTATAACAGTCTCAAACTATATAAATTACCTTAGTACAGACAACAGATGCACAGGGAAGTAGCAAACTGCAAACATGATGACGACAGCGACGAGCATCTTAGCAGCTTTACGGCGCGAGCGCAGCTGGCCCTCAGTTGATGCATTTGCGTGGATAGATGGCGTTGTGCGACGGTTCACCGTTAGCCCTTGGAATATTTGCAATAGTTAAGAGAGGGTGATTTAAATCCAGCTAGATCCAAACGATAGTGATATATTTTAATGCACCAAAAGAAATTAAAGTGTAGGTATTTCAAACCCGACACTAGATACTATAGACATTGTTACGTTAGGTTTTTTTTTTAATAATATCAAATGACGGGACGAACAAGTCGTTTCTGTCCTTAGCAGTTGCAAGGCCACTCCGATCTTTAAATCGCAAAGATCTGAGGAGCATTGCCACTGCGCCCACTACCCTGAGACATAAGTTGACAAGCCCCATGTGTCTGTAAATTCACCAGCACCCTTGCCATTTAAACCACTGTTACTACAAATTAAATGTTAAACTTTGGACAAATAATTATTAGAAACTGCGGTTTCAACGGGTACACGTAAAGACAGAATCTACGAGTTGTATATTGCCTTACGCGGTTAACCCGGCAGGTCGTTGGACTGAATTGAAACTTTTAAACAGTTTATGTTTAGAGGTCAATGCGCAGTTATATTTTTATATAAAAAAAAAGATTTTAAATGTAATTTGCTTACTTTGACTTTGATCTGCAGGTAAAATGAGCACTGATAGCTTAGTAATATAGTAGTAACTATATGATCACCACAAATTATAACACGAAGACCAACTGTATTAAAGAACTAAAGGATATTCCAGGATTCGATGTTTTTGGTCTTCTATAGTTGAGGTTTGTACTTGCCCAGTAGCGTAGTCGTGTGTCCATTAAGTAGCACAGCACTGTCTAAGGAAGGATCTACAGTCTCTGTTCTCTTTTTATGTTGTACATGTTTATTTAAGCACAATATCCGTTAGAGTTCTAGTCAGCATTCAGATGCCATTCTCGCTAGTGTTTAGCAGTGTAGGCATAAACAGAGTCTTTGGGTATTCAAGGTCGTTGACCTACCACTAATAAATAGCACTTCGAAACTAACATTGTCACTAAGCGAAAAGGTCGCTTTTTTCAAATTTAAACTAATAACACATAATAGTAATAAAAATAAATAATGACAATACACTCATCTCACTAAGGAAAATCCTGTATCTTAGATGCCATGGACATACACATACATAACCACAAATTACACTCAAACACATGAGAGAAATAAATAAGTTCATATAAATATTTTTCTTGGCCTGGGAATAGAACCCACGGTAACCGTTCGGCCACGGAATCAGTTATTAACAACAGAAATGGATACTCCCGACAGATATTCATTTTAAACAGCATTTGCCTTTTAAATCTCTTTTGATATTTGTTAAACATACTAAGGTCGAAACGTCTCAAAAGAACTTTCCAGAAATATCTATAATCTACGCTAAACTAGTATAATAATAAATCTTTTACCAATTCCGAGTACATTGTTGTTAACTCGAAATTGGTAGACGCAAAATATTATTTTCTTACAAACTTTACCAATATTACTAAACAGTTAGATTATGTACTTAGAGTATTTTACTAAACGTATCTGGCAGGCCTGATATTGACATTGATAAAGTGAAACTTAAGAAAAAGTTTCCATCACAAATTATTCAATGTCTTTTAAAACAAATTACTCAAACTGGCTCTTACTGACGGCGACGTTCAGCAAAGATATTAACGCGTGTTTGTGAAACACGCGATTGCATCGCTACACTTGTGATTTATAGGCGTAAGCGCAGAAACTATATAAACGCGTGATTGCATCGATTCAAACGCCTAAGTTGAAAAAAAATCTGTTCAGATTTATGCACATTATTTTGTTTGGTTAATTGTAAATTTAAAAATGAAATTAATTACGTTAAATAAATAAATAAATTAGTTTATTAATTTAAAACGTGCATCGCGTTTGTATCGTTGCTTAAAATCGCGCCCGTGTGTAACCGCTCTTACCATTACAGAAATACATTGATTCAAAACTTTCATGGTTATTTATTAACACGCGGAAGTAAACAGTTACCTAATGTATGCCGTTAAACTATGGTTTAGGTGTCGATTGTTTAACACCCCATTTTCCATCTTTTACAAATTAACACAGAGTGAAAAGAACAGCAATACTTTTTACCTTATCTGTCAAGTATTACCTTCATCAGGGACTTAAAAGCACAAAGGAAATATCAAATTTGGAACTTACAGTTATTCTGTCCAGAAGGCGTAGAGCAGAGCTTGTGGGACTCCATATGGCCAGGGATGTTGTCCGACCTCCACAGGACGCGTACGATTTGGCAGTACGCTATCATCATCAGAAACAGAGGGAACCTGGACAAGAAATGAACGGTTGAGAAAATAATAGACGATTTCTAAGATAATAAAGCGTCATAGTACATTGTGTTTTAAGGGAGGAATTACGAAGAGAGGGGCTTTCAAATTCTTCAGAAATATTTTTTTTATCGTAATTCGTTGTAAGTACTAGTATAAAGTGTAGGCGGTATTTTTATTAAACGACCATAGGGCGGTAATTTTTTTTATAATAATTAGGCTTCCGCCGCCCACACTGCTAAATTCGCTCTGCGACTCAAAAGCATTGAACTTTTTCATTTAATAAGATTAATATAAAATACAGTTAGGTTTATTATATTTTTTATTTTCATAAGGTACATGCAATAGACGCCATATTATCAACAAATGACATATTTTTAGTCGATATAACGCTCAACGGATATAATTAATTATGGTATACAGACATTTGACGTATTCTTGCATGATATTAAGGTCACTAGGTACAATAGACGATTGATATAATCAGTCTAATATACCGATGGCATAATGTTCATTTTATATAAATATTTCAGATATAACACACACACACACACACACACACACTCACACACACACACACACACACACACACACACACACACACACACACTCACCACTCACCACACTCACACACCACACTCACACACGCGCACACACTCCCACACATACTTTACAAACTGTCAAACTGTATTGTTAGTTTTAGTTAGTTCACATATGTATTTAACTTTGATTTTCTTTTTCATTATTGTATAACCTTCATCTTAAACTTAATTTTAACCGCTGCAATCATAGTATTAAGAGAAAGTGTAAGTTGTCTGTGGTGAGAGACCTGGTATCCTATATTACAAGCTATGCTTAGTTTAGGTACCAGTCTTTTACAAACATAATATAAACACTATTTTTGTCTATCTTTCTTTTGTCCATGTTCAGTTGTTATGTTTGTGGAGAGAAATAAATACATTATTATTATTATATTATTAAAGCATCCACTGCGTATAATGATTATGAGATGCAATTACTAGCGAAGAGAGGAGTATTAGGCTCGAAAACACATATAAATAATATTATAGAACTGGGGGCCTACCATAACCATCCCAAAAACAATCTTATTTCAATGTAAGCCTAAAGTAAGCTTATTACAATATTACTCATATTGGTACCATGACAAACCTGTCAACCAAGTAATGTATTATTGCTAAATTGATTGAAAGAACGAATGATTTCCCAATATTGTATATTCCTTACTAAAAATAGGAAAGAAATAACGCAATATGGACTATATAATGCCACCTTATTATTTTTTGATGTTCCGAAGCGTCTTATCGTAGATAATGTTTAAGTACTCAATGTTATTTACTTTCAGAGAATTTTAACTGTAAAAAAAAGACAAGTATGTAATAATAAATCTATTAAAATTACGTTGTTTTCAATTATTTTTCCCCATTTTCATGAAGAAAAATAAATAAAACAAGTCTTGATTGTCACGTTGTGAATTCGGAATTATAGTTTAGTGTCAACCGTTACTGTCGCCAAGGAGCATATATCGCATATTGTTATTTAACGAAATATTTCCTATGTACTATTAAATAAAAAAATAAACAAAATATTGAAGAGATATGTGTAAATAAATAAGTTCAACTTAACTTTTAATCATTACAAATCAATATTAAGACAATAAAACTGAAAATAATATCGTTTCCATTGCATCCGTGTAATTATTTTAAGACTGCTAAATTTGACATAAGAACAATATTACTTCATTGTTAAAGTCGTCATAGTGCGAACTGAGTGAATTGAATAGTCACAAAGCTGCCAATAAAACATTATAGTTTTAACATTATAATAAGCTTACTTGAAACTTGTCATGGTACGAAAAGTTAATGTAATGTTAAAGTAATATTGTTTCAATAGGCCAACTGCCGCCCTGACAGTGAACCCTGAGTGGCAAAACGGAGGCTTTGTCACTTACTGGGCACGGGTTCACGGGTTGGTTGGCACGCCAAGTATTCCCGGCATGCCACTAACGACGGAGTGGGGACGATAAAGTCTCCCAGAGGTGGGTCCGCAGGCGGGGCCGTGGATCGTAAACCACGTGGCCACAGCCCTGTTCCACGAGGAGTGTGGGCATACCCGGGGATTTTTAGTGAGTAGGAGTCTCACATAACCACCGCGCCTCCACGTGACGCGGTGATATCCATGACGGATTTTCCCCCGGAAAGAAAAAAAAGGCCCCCTGATACTTCCCCTAGGTTAGTACTGCGACTATAACGGTGCGTGAGCGTGCCGCGGCAGCGGCCGGCGAAGCGCCAATATTAAGTTTGGATGCGAAATCAGAAGATATTTTATTATTTTAATAGGAACACGTTATTTTTGATGGACATGAGTTGATGTGTATTGTTTTTTGACATGCAATTAACCATTCTTCATTCTTTCTTTTGCTAATTAATTCACTTAAGCGCTTCAACTATTTGTAAAACGAAATAAAGTCTTATATTATTTAATACATTATACTGGTAATACTTTTACCATTAGTACATTATGTTACCTAATCATTATATCTAATGTTTGTTATACTGAAGGTTTAATAGTACACACTGGAATTATGCCTTTTGTTGTTTATACCTCTTATAGAATATTATTATACCAAGTTAAATTAATTATTTGTTGTTATATCCCATTTATACATTCCACTACTGGGCGCTGGGCACTTATGTCAAGAACTTTCCTTGTCATTTGATCAGGCGGTGGTCGCATAACATATATAATATAACAATATAAGTCGGCTCTCTAGCAACTTTTCAAAGATAGGCCTCACTTTAAAACTGCCTCTGATGTGTATATTTTTGACGTGGTCTAATCTTGTAACGTCGCCCGCCCATCTTAGCATTTTCATTTCCGCGCTTTGTATTCTATTTTGTACCAGCTTTTTGAGAGGCCAACATTCATTTAACTACCTCTTAACACCCGGACGGAGTAGTACTTACAAACATACGGACCATTAAAGCTTTCTCATAGGCTTTGAATGTCTTTCTGTTAAAATTTCCTACTTACCGCCTTTTTAAAACAATGTATTATTTCATCACACTCCGCACACCCCGGACACTCCATACAACGGTTTACTGCGTCAGTGGCCGAACTGATACTATTCTGGACTGTAACTTTTGTTTGTGTGTGTGTGTACACTCTGACATTTAATTTTATAAACCGATTTCGATCATTCCTTTTTTTGTTGGAATGTGAATACCTCCGTAATGGTTCCATTTAATTAAAAGAAAATACTCCACCTCTAAGGGTAGCAAATTAGGGGATAAATCTGGTTTATTGGATTTCTCCCACTTTCCGTTAACCAATTTCGATAAAACTTGGCAAACAGATGTAACGAACACAGCGAAAGCGGATAAGAAAGCTTTAGAGGCTTATTCTTGTGTCACGCTGATGTCATTTATGATAGTCAAATTAATGTAAATTAAATGAGGTTTATTTACATTGAATAGGTTTTTACAGGATGGTAGTTATTACATAGAGTTCATTTATTCAGCCATTATACAAAAGCATGCAAAATGTATTCTACTAAGTAGTCATTTACACTATAATATCCTTTTTTAGTTAGGCCTATATGCAGTCCAATTGTCATGCTTTTCAATGTCAGATTTTTTATTTAAATTAGTAGTCTATTATACATTTTCATGCACGTGTGGTATGAACTTTTCAAGTGTAGTTTTAGGTACGTTTTCAACGACAAGTCTATCTGGATTTCTTTTTGAGCGTGGATTAAATAATAATGGTTAAAATAATTGTACAAGCTGTGTGACAAATTTTCAAACTTCATCAATATACATGGATGGTTTAAAATATTTAAATTCTCAATATTGTAATATTTAAATTGTATTTTCTTTCAGTCTTCTTCTTTTGTTCGTTGCAAGTGTAATGTTTTGTTTGTGTTGTTTGGGGACAGTTGCTTCAGCTGTACTAAGCATAAGTCGGGTCATGAATGGAGTACTGTTACCACCTTTGGGATAGCCCTGCCACATACCAACTGGCCACCTTGGATTCAATTGACAACCGTACCAAGGGGCTCACAGGTGACTCGGAATTAGTGGAGGCGAAGCTGCAGAGCCTTGAACACCGCCGTAAAGTTGCCTGCTTATCGGTATTTTACAGGATATATCACGGAGAGTGTGCGATGGAATTACACGATTTAATTCCGCCTTCCCGTTTACATCACCATCATAGGGGTGGAACCCTAGCCTACGTCCCGTTTACATCTACGTTACATCTACCATTTATATGGCGAACGGCTATGGAGTGGAATTCCCTACTTACGGACTTATTCCCCGAACGCTATAACTTGGACCTTTTCAAGGTGAAAGTGTATAGTCATTATTTAGGTGTGCATGCTCCATTGTTGACCTCATCATCACTTTCCATCAGGTGAGACAGAGGTCAAATGCGCACTTACATTTTATTTAAAAAAAAGAAAAACATTGTACCTATACCACACCGACGGAACAGCAATTACAAGTGTCGGGCCATTAAAGCCCCCTGTTTCTAATTGTCTACTTACCGCCCTTATGAACACAATGTATTTAAAAAAAAAATGTTTTTTATTTTCTCTTACGGCAGAATTCCGCCTTATAGAACGTAATTAAGGTCCGTGTTAATGAATAAATTCATCTCAAGGCCAGGATCGATTAAGGTCTTACTTAAGTCCATTATCTTTATTAAGAAATATCACTGGAATGCACATCAGATGATTGATTGAATTTCGTTTCAGCACTTTAGATTTGGATCCAGGAGCTGGAGGTCATCGTCTCTGAAACCAACATCATCGGAGAAATCACGTCCGCAAGACTCCGTTGGCTCGTACATCTCGAATGGATGCCAAGCTATATCGTGGTGAAAAGGATTTTTTTTTCATAACATCAATTGACGCAAGCTTGTCCATAACAGTTGCAGTGTCACTCAGACGTTCGTGACACACCGGTGTTGCGCCGCCTACCGGTAGACGCGCAGCACCGCTTCATATTTCCTATTTCAGTCAAATTATTTAGATAAAATGGTGAAATATGATCTGTTTCTAAAACAGTAACGCGTATTAGATTTTGCAATCTTTCGACCGACGAAAACGACGTCACAGTACTGCAAATGAGGTTAACATCAATCGGCAAATGTATTTTCTGTAATATGCGCCATTCTAGATCCGAGAAAAGAATTTCACTTTGAATGTATCTATTCGCTCCACGATCATGTCCGGAAAATGGTAGCACCACTGGAAATGATATGAAAGCTGACAATTATTGTTTGTATGTGTATAGGATGTGCAATGAAGCAACCCTGAACAAAAAAAATGCGTTGTATTAAACAAAGAAATGCACATTTCTGTCGCCTTCATGACGACCGTGCAAATTCTGACGCTCGTTTCCTCTCGCCCCGCACCGTGCACCCCGCCGCGGCCGGCGGTGATCGCGCGCTGGCTGCGTGAACAGACTCCCCAACAGAAGCCCTGGCTTCCAAGAGAGCAGTCCTCTTGCTTGACGATAGGTAACAGGCAAACTCTATTCACAGCCCACTTAATAATGCCTCTGGCTGTTGCAAGGTCCGCCATTCGTGTAATGTCGTCGGCCGGGGCCGATGCAGGTGATGGACGCGCCCAAGCGCCATCGCATGTATTCGGGACATGAACAGAATGAGCTACGAAAAATAAATATTACTGACGGAAATGGTTTCGCCTATTAATGATGTGTCTACCCTCGTGCTCATACCACCGGGGTAATTATCCCGGCCTGTAATTTCTTCAATACGCGATTACAAATGTTTTAAGGTGTATACGACTAGTGTAAACGCTCAGGCGTCGCAACGCGAAGCGTTGAAATGGATAATACGGAGTTAACCTTACAGTCCGTAATATTTCATTTGAATATAAACCTTCGTTATACAAAACTCTTAAGCCTTTATTGTTATATGTATAATCGCTCGTATGCTTTCGGCTCTTGTTTCATCATTCCGACTCGGCACTTTTTTGGTCATACAATGTCGCTGCGATGGTTTTTTAATTTTATATCTGGCGAATTGAGATATCAGCAAAAAGACGACACGAAGGTCAGGATTTTTACATATTTATTGAACACTTTTCCATTTCCACTCGTTTAAATCAGCCGCTGGGAGCCATAAACCCCCTAGTCCCGCCCTCACGCATACGAGATGGACCTTATAAATTATTTTCTTCCTCATATATATTTTATTCGTGTATATGTATATTAGAATATTCTTGTATATCTTTTAGACTTTGTAGGGTTTTGCAACATAGAAAGGAATGTATAAGGTATTCTGCTGTTCTTAATTGATGATCTGAGTAAAAGCAGGAAGAGAAATCCTAGAACCAATCTGGGAAATAATTCTCAACTGGTTCTCGTCTGGGTGTTCTGGGTAGTACCTACCAATTATGATAACCAGAAAGAGCTAAACGGTTTACTATCATGGATGTCATCTAAGTACGCAGAAGCAGTATGAAGAGGTCTTGCCAGAGTCGGTTACTGTAACGCCTTGAAAACGTATTGGATAAACTAAAACAAGACCATTTACGAGTCAACAAAGATAAACGTCATTTTTTCGAAGAGAATGCTATTTGGGGCATACTATCATCATACTATCTCCGGAACTAGTGCTTAAGATTTCTCTTAGAGCCCCTACAAAGTCCCTTAGGTTTAATTCACTTTTGTGCGTACCTACGGCCTCTTCGAATTTTCGGCGGAATGCATATCTCTTACGTGCGAGTAACAGCTTCAATGAATTATCGAAGCAGGTTGATATTGACCTTTCTAACATTAGTGTTGCATCGGTGAAGCTTCTTATTAGTAGCTTGTTTTTTGGCGAGTAGGTAATTACTAAGTGTTGCGAAATTGTATATAGTATAGTTAGTAGTTATATAGTTATAATTTAATGCTTAATAATCAACTTAATGTGTGTCTATCGATAAGGACCCATAATTGAGTCTCCATTATTATTTCAGTTTTTACTCTTTAAGATAGCCGTTGGTCTTCCAATAAGTTAAAATAAAATAAAATACGGACTATCAAAATAATATCAATTTCATTTTGAAATGTATATTTAACGCTATAAATAAATATATAAGAATAACCTCTTCTTGGGCAGAACAGAACACACTGATTAGACAAGCGGGTCTGTGTTGTATTTGTTCTGCCTACCATGACGTATGGTGCCTACGTTGAGAGTTGCACAGAGGGCCATGGAGCGCGCCATACTCAGCATCAACTTTGTAGACCGAATGCCGAACGTTGAGATCCGACGACAGACGAAAGTCCAGGATCCTGGAACTCGGATCATGGAATACAAATGCAATGCAAGGCGAGGTGATGACAGGTGGGGCAAGAGCAACTGATTGGTGGCCTTAGATGTGGCTAGCACAAGTCCGTGGCGGATGCCATAAACTTCGGAAGGCCTATACCCAGTAGTGGGTGAAATCAGACTGTGAATGATAATGAACCTCTTCTTTCTTCTTCTTATTTAGGGCCTAGGCTCTTGTCGGTGAAGTACCCTGGAGTGAATTTCGTTGCTCTGTTATTAATAGTGCAGGGAATCCCTTAATTTGGGGAATTGGCGTGTTATCCGAGAAATTATCGTCATGATTATCAATTGCTTCAGGCACTTGCCCAGAATAAAACTGGGATTGAATACATACACCTTTCTAAATTTGTTCTAGTCTAAGTGATCTTTGTAGTGACACAAAGTAAATTCCGTTAATTTGAAATAAATGCATTTATCAAATCTCAAGCAGTTCTCGAGCCCACTATCCTTTGCAGTGATGGTAAGAGGCCTGACGATATGACTGTCGGTCCATGGAAGCTAGAGAGACAGCCAGTGTGAGACGCAACCTGTGTGGACACTGTAGCTCCCTCCCAAGGCATTTCAAGCGCGATATTTATAAACCTAGTTGTTAATAAACTTGTCAAATTGTGATATTTAATAGATTTAGATGTAAGCAGCGTAATTTGTACCTACGTTTTTTTTCTTACACGCGCATTTGATGGCAGCGATACATAAATTTTGTAGGGGTTTTTATTCGTTGTTGTTGTGTTTCTTTTTTGTAAACTATTTTAATTGTGAATAAAACAATAAAAAAATATAAAGGGTAATGCTCCAGTGGCCATTAATGGCGAAACTATTTCCATGATTGCGGCGGAAATGACCATGTTACTCAATGGTACAATACACTTAACTTCTATAAACAACAAACACACATAGATGTACAACTTGTAACTGAAATATCGGGGGTTAAAAATCAAACCTCATAGACAAAGTTCCACCGTACACCGCTAGATGGCATTGACGCCATTTTATGTATTTCTGAATCGCGGTGTTAAGATTTTCCCTAAAAGAGTATCGACGGAAGGCATCGGCGAACGTGAACATACTTTATAGCAAGGGCTGTCGCCTGTTCCAAATTTTTGGTGGTCAATTGCTTGACCTACTAAAGTTATGTGCTGAATCCAGCACTGCTGATGTACCCAGAGTCGCGTCCAATCGGAGCGAGCGTATGGGACTTCCGCTAAATGTTGTTTTACGCGCAATACAAGAGTTCAGAATATATGCTTATGATATTATTGCTTTGTACCTAGAAGGGACCATTAAACTAATATAAAATAAGAAAGTTAATACGCTCAACTCTTAATGTCTCAAATATTATAGTTTTTTGCATTGAAATGAAATGAGGTTTATTTGCTCTGAATAGGTTTTTATAGGATATTACATTAGAGTTCATCTATTCAGAAATTATACAAAAGCATGAAAAAAATAGTCTTCTAAATAATCATTTACACTTGAATATCCTTTCTTAAATACGGATTTATACAGTTCAGTTGTTATTCTTTTAAATGTCAGATTTTTTATTTGAATTGGGAGTCTATTATGAATTTTCATGCACATGCAGCGTGAGCTTTTATGTAGAGTGTAGTTTTAGGTACACTTTCAATTACAAGTCTGTCTGGATTTCTTTTTGCGCGTGGATTAGTTTCCATTGATTTTTTTAATAATTGTAGATGCTGTTTGACAAATTTACAAACTTCAAAAATATACAAGGATGTAAAGTCAAAATATTTAAATTCTCAAACAGCAGCTCGTACACATTTCTTTTTAAGTTATAAATGCTCGTTCACCATAAGTTCCGTTACCGCATGTGATTAATCCATAACTCAGAACCGACGCGATGTAGCTGTGATAAGCAAATAAACAATTTTTTTTATAAGTAATTTGTCTCAACCTACGAAAGACGTATACAAATTTGTTTATTTTGCTACAGATGCTGTCAATATGATTGGTTGAAATTAAAATTTTTATCTATTAATATACCCGAAAACTTTACTGTCTGTAGCTTTTGTAAAATCTTTACGTCGTATTTTATATTCATATTGATTTTTGTACGCTTTTTTTACTACAAATTCAACATATTTCGTTTTTACCAAACTTACGTGTAGATTAATTATTTTTTTATTCTATTGATATTCAATTATTTTTTGTGAAATTACTCCACTAGTTTGTTATAATTATTAATACAAAGATCGAACACTCAGAAAAAACACTCAGAAAAAATTCCTTCGATCCGGTCGGATTCGAACCGACGTCTTCTTGCATACCGTGCCAGACGCTATACCACCTAAGCCACGGAACGAACCAACGGACCTCACGAATTTTTCTATGTGCTGGCGTCGTGTCTTTGTACTTGGTCTTTCAACGACTTTTTATCTCTATGAGACTCTATGAGAAACCTATGACAGATTTATCACCCAGTTAGTACCTTTACAGCTACCAGTCCTGGCGAGAGGTGTCGCTATTCAGTGTATTAATTAAATTTTTGTTGAATTGATATTCAATTATTACGTGTAGATTGTTTGTATTTAACCAATCTACCATGGATTTTAGTGTGCTATTAATTTCAGTTTCATTCATGATTGACGTCGTTATTAATTGAGTTTATAATTATTGCAATGTCATCTGCAAACATGGTAAATTTGGCAGGTCGTTAATAAATAGCAAACATAATAAAGGGCCTAATATGCTTCCCTAAGGAACACCAAACCTATTGAATTCGTAATCCGAACAGCATGTGTCAATTGTTTTTTATCTAAGTAGTTTAACTCCCGGTTGCTGTCTGTTTAAAAAGCAAGCACCAAAATATTGATACGAAAAACTTGAAGAAAAAGTTCGCGACGACTGACTGCGCAATAGGGGTCTTTTGCTCAAAATGCCAATTTATCCTGTCTTTGTCTGCTGTCTGAGGAAGCTTCAAACATTTCGCTTCTAAAATTTGGAACGACCTATGTCTTTCTGTTCGAGCGGCAGTGTCTCAAACACTGCCAACTTTTAAACGTAAATGTTTTCTATGGCTGTTTGAAAAGCAATATCGGGACGCTGGCTCTATGAAGTAGCTTGTGTTTCTATAATCTGTTCTGTGTATTTATATATGTTTGTTATGTTATTTAAATTACACAATTATTGCTCAAATTGAATATTTTCTTCGTCTTATTGTTGCTCGTGTCTAATTTTATTTACTTAGTACACGAAATAGTCGTGTGCCTGATGGCAAGGTACACGCCTGTCCCTAACAGTTGCAGTGCCACTCAGAGCTTTAAATCGCTAAGATCTGAAGCTCACTGACATTGCACCCGTCATTCATCCTGAGACATGAGAAAATAATCAATTTGAGTTTATAGCAGGAGAGCTCCTTGTGAAAGAGTTCGTCCATGGAAGTACTGCCACTGTATCTATTTACTGTGTTCCGGTTTTGAAGGGTAAGGGTGCTGGTGAAATTACAGGCACATGGGACTTGTCAACTTATGTCTCTGAGCAACTGTTATAGACAGGCATGTAGCTTACCATCAGGTGCACGACTTGTTCGTCCCGTCAATTGATATTATAAAAAAAAACCTAACCTACTGAATGGAGGGCGCAATGAAGTTTTGACCTATATGAAAAAAGAGGATAGACCAACGTTGCGGGCCCTTTACAGGTCTCACGATCATTGGTCACGGTTGACTGAGGTGATAAAGTCATCAAACAGTTATGTCTAATATTAATGCAAACCACCCTATTTTTTCACTATACTTACAAAAGTTATTAATTAAATACCTTATTTTTAATTTTACAAAGAAACATTCCAATTTATGCTATATTATGTTTTACAAATGATTTTATTTTAACAATATGAATTTTTATTAAGTTAAATTTATTTTTGATTAATAATGAAAATTAAAATACATTAAACCATATTTTTCATCACAGGAAATACTGGATCCCAAACTAGTGGTACGGAGAAACCATCTTCCCTCTTGAAATGTGACTTAACGGACTTTAATATTGAATTCATATTTAATTTAAGGACTAAATTAAATGGAATGCAGTTCACGTGATTACACTCTTACACTAATAGAGTTTACCAGTTAAACGCATAAATAGAACGTCGACTGATTAACGCCGGGGGTAATAATTTCAAATTCAACTTCGCGTTAAACTTTAAGTAAGGATTACATTGTGAAAGCCTTGAATGTTAAGTAGCTAACCACAAACCACAATTTATTGAACCTAAACCTTGGTCTGCACGTGAATATAAATAAGTCAGAAGTATGACAGCTTATTAAACTTTAAACGAGTCCTTGTACGTCTATGTAAAGTTATAACAGATTTTTTTCTGCCTTGGAATCGATGGAGCTTTCGTTTCTGGCTAAGAGACTTGATCCTCTTTTTCATATAGGTCAAATAGGCCATCCATTCAATAGGCTAGGTTAGTAGTTAGCTTCCTAACTATCTACGCTCCCGTTCTACTTATTTACACCCCACTTCTCGTTCAAAACGAACCTGTGACAGTAGAACACTTATGTCCCCAAACCAATTCCAATTTTTTCAACTCGTATGTGGAATAAATTACCTGCTAGCATTCGTGACAGTCCGTCAGTTGCATCAATCAGACGCAAATTAAAAGAGCGCTTCCTGTTACACTCGAAAGTTAGTCAGTAACATATAAACTAATAATTTGTTTTGATTGATTATATATATTACGTACGTATGTATGTAGATACGAGTATGTAAAGTTTATGTAGGTTTATTATCTCAGCCATATTTATATTGTCGCCATTGATCATTATATTTACATTTATTTTTACTGTACAATAATGTCTTGCAGACTTAGTTTATTCACCACTGCTAGGTTTGGCTGGAAGAGATCTCTTCTAGAGATAAGCTCACCTTTGCATTATGTCCTTTGTTACTTGTAATTTTCAATGTCATTTATTTGTGCAATAAAGAATTATTAATTAGTATATGAAAAAGCAGAAGCGAATTCGCTTGCGTTTCCGAACTGACTTCAAAAAAGGTGGAAGGTCTCAATTCCAGTGTATTTTTTGTGTACGTTACGTCACTACTCCGGCTATTTGTGAACCGGTTTTGATGATTCCTTTTTTCGGTGGAAACAGGGTACTTCAGTATTGGTCCCATTTAAATTTGTAGCCTAAAAGTGGGACTGGAAATTAATACGACAAAAACAAAGATATTAGTTGACGAACGGTAAAGAAGAGAACATAATAGTAGGTAATCAAATAATAGAACATGTGAAAAATTATATATATTTGGGACTAATGTCTCTTTTGAAAACTGCACGAGTAACGAAGTTAACAGAAGAATAGCTATTGTTTGGAAGAAATATTGTAGCTTAAAACTGGTAATGAAAAATAAAGATATTAATATAGAGGTCAAGAAATAAAAATATGTAACATAATTGTCCTTCCTAAAATGCTGGTCTTTGAAAAAAAGCCATGAAAATAATGGAGAGAACTATGTTAGGGATAAAAAAAGAGAAAGAATTAAGAATGCAGCAATCAGAGTAAGAACGAAAGTAACAAACGTATTAAAAACTATACGATCTCTTAAATGGAAGTGGGCAGGGTATATATGTAGAATGGAAAAATATCGATGGACAAAGAGAGTGACTGAGTGGATACCAAGAAACGAAAGAAGACGTAAAGATCGGCCGAGGAAAAGATGGGAAGACAGTTTTATAGAGAAAGCAGGACCAAAATGGATGACGAAAGCCAGGGATAAGGAATTATGGAAGACGAATTACGCCGAGGAGGCGACTACTACTGTTACTAGCTAATAACGTAAATAATACTGCAACGTATAATATGTAAAACTAACTTATAGTATATAAATGTAGCTAATAATATGTAAATGTAACTAGTAATAATTGTAAATGTCAACTAACAACACTAGTAGTAATAGAGGCTTATTTTATAAATTTGAAGAAAATGTTCCACCTCTACGGGTGGCAAACTTGGGGACGAATCCGGTTTCGCGAATTTTCCGATTTCAGTATAACTTTGCCAATAGATGTAATTCTACTAACTTTGAGGTCGGCTTTTTTTTATAAAAAAAGTTATAATTATGATATCCAGAGACGTGGCCAACAAATCGTGTTCCTCGTGGGACGTTACACGTTTATCCTAACTGAAAATCAGTGCTGGGAACGCATTGCGTCTTTTCTCTCTCTTGTCTCTTTTGCTACCGCAGCTGGCACCACACAAAGTATCTTTATAGTGTCTTATATGTAATTAAATAACCTGTGGTGTAATTTAGTTTTCGTTTTGTTTGTGATTTTGTTCCGAAATTATTTATTTGTGTCTCAAGTTTTTTTTGTTCGTTTTCTGTTTGTTCTTGTATTATGTTTTTTTTAATTTTGATTATTTTTTTTTTACTGTGTGGCGTCATTTGTGGTGTGAAAATAAATGAATTTTCTTTCTTCTTTCTTTCTTCATCTTTCTTATCCGTAACAGTTGCAGTGCCACTCAGAGCTTCGAAACCATTTATTCACCACATAAAATATTAAACGTAACTTATTCAATAACATAAAAATTATAATAATTAAAATATAGAACCTTAACAAATACAATCACAGTGTGGCAGGGGAACAAACTCAGCACACACTGTGTAGAGCATATGCTCATCACAGCACTGATTTTCAGCTTGTCCCCGCTGTTGTGGACAAGCAGATATATAAAACACGCGCACAAAAATGTAAACTAAAATTAAATGTAATGAAATACACAACACGCACATTTAAATTAGTAGTAAGGCACAATAGAGCTATTAACTGTACATACATAACTAACTATGACATACGCAAATCATTGTAACACTTACACAAATACAATTTACTATCGGTTGTAATAGATTAATACTAATCATTGACTTACAAATAAATGGACGACGGGTTTAATACAAAAACCACGAAAAATTGTCCCAAGTCAACCTATTTAAACGTAGTGACATGTAAAGGAATATGAAAAAGCTAAAACGTTGAATTTAAATTGTAATGTCATCGCAGTACTGTCTAATTTTGCTTACTTCGCTGTCAGTCGAACAAACGAAGACAAAAGCGTGAATGACGCTCTGTAATATATAATTGTAAGTCAATGATACTAATGTTTTAAATAAACTAATAAAATTTTACACTAGAGGCATGCTTCCTTCCTTTTGTGACTTAAAAAATAAACCCGTAAGTTGCAAAATCAAACTCGATTGGTACATTTTTTGACGTAAGGGAGACGGGAGATCATTCCATATATTTGTAGCTGAGTATTTGAAGCATCCTCTGAAACCTGCCGTTCGATGTACAGGTAATAGTATAAGATTTGCCTCCGCTTTTCGAGTACTCGTCTCCTGAAAATCTCTGGCCCAATTCAGCTTCTCAAAAATATACTTCGGCTTTCTGTTAATTGCGACCCTATGCACTAAAGATGTCAAATGAAGTTGTCTACGAGCCTCCATTTTCAGCATGTTGCGCTTGTTCTCAAAAATATACTTCGGCTTTCTGTTAATTGCGACCCTATGCACTAAAGATGTCAAATGAAGTTGTCTACGAGCCTCCATTTTCAGCATGTTGCGCTTGTTCAGGAGTTTGTTTTCATAGCAAACGTTTGAGGGACAGGCAGGCGTGTCACTTATCACCAGATTTGTTCATCCCATCACTTGCTATTATATAAAAAAGAGCCATCCCTGTAAAAAGTGGTTTGGATATAACAACCACAGAAAGTCTTAAAATCTATATCATGTAGAAAATGCCTGGTCAACCTATCCTTTGAGATATCCAGGTCGTATCGTTTGAGAAATATAGAACCCGGTACAGTATTTAGCTCCTTAACCGTTTGCATAACGGACTGGAAACAAAAGGGTGTACGAATTGGAGGATTATCTGTCATAAAAGGATAAAGTCCCTCGTGACGTCACTTTGCGTGATGACAAAAAAGGATCGAGCGGGATTAATTCCTTAAACTCTTGAATGATGGTTGCCGATGCTTTGAATACAGGCAGTTATGTGAAATTTCCTTCTGAATGACGATGTAAAACTCAATAAACATGCATTCGTCAGTGCTTTAAAAAAAATTGCTCAAAAGGTTTTTTGTATGATACCTACATCACACAAAGAAAAAATTACACCCAAACTCACGAGAGAAATAAATGTAGGCCATACAAATATTTCTCTCGGCCCGGGAATTGAACCCAGGGCCTCTGTGACAGTCCAGTGTGGTAACCGTTCGGCCACGGAGGCAGTTAAAGTTAAGGTGAAATCATCACTCGCACTCCCCTCAGGATTGGCAGTTTGGATCACCCGAAAACCAAATCCCGCCACCATTTGTTAACAAATCATTCAACTGCTTAAGTAACTTTTTTATGATACCAAATGACGGAACGAACAAGTCGTGCGCCTGGTGGTAAGCGACAAGACTATAACAGGCGCCGTCATCCTGAGACATAAGTTGACAAGTCCCATGTGCCTGGAATTTCACCAGCACTCTTACCCTTCAAAACTGGAACGCATAATGGTCACATGACTGTTTGGCGGCAGAAATAGATAAGATGGCAGTACTTCCCTGGACGAACTCTTTTACTCGGAGCTCTACTGCTACTAAAATGTTGTACTGTGCTGTAATTGTTTCACGGAATAAACATTTTCTCTATCTTTCATTCAGTACTTACGTATAAAGAAACAGAGCCTTAACAATATGCCACCGTAGATCGCTTTCTTCTGACCACGTGGAAGTGCACTGCATGAAGAGCTGCACGTTGAATCGCAGGTCCGTCTTATTTTCCACTTGCAGCACTACAAATTCCGGCACATCTGTAAATAAAGTGATCTATTTAGCGTCTTTCCGGAAAGTGCGCAAAAAAATAAATATTTAATAATAAAAATTTACTTCACAGAAATGTTTAAACCATGATCTCCACTCTAGCCGCTCACGCGATACATGCAGCCGTAGACGCATACCACACCTAGAGGTGCCGGTGATGATTTTATACCGATTTATCGGATATCGAAGTTATAACAGGTAAAAGAACTAATATTAATTGCTATTTCGGTAACTACTCTAGCAAACCATAAAGTTTTTAATGCCTGGGTCTGTCATTTAAAAAAAATAAACAACTTCAAAAATACGTCACGACAATCGTGTGTGTTATTGTTTGGGCTGGTGATTTCGGTGTTTATTTATTGAAAACATACCGTAAGTAGCGTTTTTTAAGTTTACCCTGAATATAAATGTTTATAAACTATACTTTAAGGAGTAATTTCATGGTAAACGTTAGAACCACTCAAACGGAATATTATTATGTTTACCCAAGTACACCAAAAATTTCGTCAGTGTTTTTTAAGTGCAGGGTTTGTGGTGTATTACTGCATTTTATTTGAGATGTTTTTGTTATAGTAAGGAGAGCATTTATTTAGCAATGCAGAATAATAATTTTTATTTATAAAAACTTGTATTAAAACTGAATCCTTTTCTAATTTGCGAAACCAAATAGCCGCTATTTTGCGGTAGGACGAGCGCATCGCGTGAGCGGCTAGGCAAGCCTGAATCGTGGGGTCTCAGACATACGTCTGGAGTACTAATCGCGTTACAAGACCACGTAGTCGGATATTTAGTACGTATTGGTACACCAGATAACGTGATGAGTACCAAATAACTATTTTTGTAACTAATTGACAAACTACAATTTATCAAATCTCTACTTCAATATCTAGTGATAAAAAACAAATCAAATAGATAGCGCGTATTGCACAGATTTTTACGATAGCACCGATTATTCTTTTATTTTGTTTTGGATTAGCGCCATCTACCCATACTAGCAAGCATCAATTTACAAATTAGTTTGTAACAGACAATGACATCTATTGGCACGTATATTTTTTAAAGTTCAGAAAACAATTCTAACTCATGCTCAATATTTGAATAATGTTGCGAGATTGACTACTTATATTTCATACTAAAGACGAATTAATTGATATCTCCACGGTAATTTAGGGTAAGGTGTTTATACATCAATGAACCACCACAATTTTCAAGAGCTATAACTCTGGATCTATGGATTTAAATTATACACTTTTTTGCTTAGAATTATAGGTAATTTTACTGGGTATGATAAATAGTGCTTTATTTTTGTACAAATACAGTCCATCTTAAGATATTTTTTTAAATGAGAATAGGTTCACTGTGCACACCCGATGGTACTCATAGAACCGGGCGTCTGGTACACAATGAACCAAAGGGGCCACAATGGACGTGATTATTATAATCATCAGCAAACTATTGTATTTTTATAAAAAATGTGAAATACAACGCGGTTTTTGCTTCAATTAATTTAAAAAATAAGTTTTTGGTTATCCAACAGAAATATTAAACATAATTGAAAAAAAAAACACATTTTTAAAAACATAATAATGAAATATAATGGGAAAAGAACAAATTGAGTCTCACAAATAGAAGGTTTGTAACTCAGTCGCGCACTTACTTTTTAACTATTTAGCAGTCAATATTTTCATGTTTAATTTATTACTAAGTTGTCATAGGTTCATTGTGTACACCTTAAATGGTTCATTCTGCACCACCTCATACTTATAAAATTTGAGATTATGTAGCAACGTGCCTAAAAACCCGTTGCTTATTTTAACTACCTCAATAAAAAGTGCATTGATGGCTAATCTATTATATCTATTAACATGCAGGTACTGCTTATATAAGTCAAACGAAACATCGTTTGACTTGTAAAAGCAGATGTTTGTAAAAACATCGCCACTCCCGGGCATCTGTGCCGATAGCTCGCTGTAGACTAGGAGAGAGGTGCCTATAGCAGAAAGTCACTTGGTGCGAAATACACCAAATTTCAATATCGTGTTTCTGGGTTATTGGCGCGGTTCATAATGTACACTTGGTTCACTGTCGACCACCCTACTCTACATAATATAAACTATTACCATGTTATCGATCAGCGCCATCTAAGTATACGACGGAATTTTGTCCTTTTTTAGAGTTACAATCTGCAGTATGGAGATTAACAATTCTCTTGAGTTATTGCTTCATAGTATTACATATGAAAATTTTAGTATTGTATGTGGAAGGTTAAACAAAGAACGTGCTTTTATATTGAAAAATTCGTAAAATTTACTATAGAACCAGGAGCAGTACAAAAGTAAAACTAATAACTAATAAATTAAACAATAATTTTTCGTACGTCGGAAGCTGTCGCCATTTATTTGTCGCATGAGCGTTAAGCGTCTCTTTATGGAACCAAGGTAAAGAAACTGAAAATTTACGATCGTTTGGCTAGGGAATAAGACCACTAATAAAGGGTATCAATACCGTAAAATACGGTTTGGTTTTCACGATCAACACAGGGTACTTGGCATTTAAACTTCAACTATACTCATGGACGTTTTAGAGTAAAGTTAAAAGCTAAAAGAGGTTGGAGTTTTTTTTTTACCTGGTGGTAAGCGACACGCCTATCCATAACAGTTGCAGTGCAACCCAGAGCTTTAAATCGCAACGATCTTAGGTTCACTGCCACTGCGCCCTTCACCCTAAAATATAAGTTGACAAGTCCCATGTGCCCGTAATTTCACCAGCACCCTTACCCTTCCAAACCGGAACGCAGTAAGGCTAATATTACTGCTTGGTAGTAACACATCATGGTATTTAATAAATAAATATTGCATAGAAGTTGTACTTTAAGCAATTTATTCATTCAATTATGAAAGATTGCACTGGATTGAAGGCAGGAGATGGAGTCGTGCTGGATGACGTAAAAAGTAATTGTTACGCAATATAAGGGATGAATTGGACTCGAGAGTGCAGAACAACTATTTGTTTGGGTATGAATAGGGATAAGTTTGCCGCATTGACGACCAATCCAACCAATCCGACCAAGAAAAAGAAATTTATGGACACATTGTCACTAGTCACAAGCTTGTAGTTCAAATTGAACATCAAGAGCAATATTTTAAATTACATTAGTAGCATATTTACACCAATTTCGCTGAAGTGTGTCTAAAACAACAATATCCATGGCAACAAACTGTCTGAAAAGCCAAAACTCGTTTGACCCAAAAAGTTATTCTTGATCGAAACATTCATACAAACTTTAGATTTCTCTTTAAACTTGTTAACGACGACATGTATATCGACGTGAAATCATCAAAAGTTTTGATGTTACGGGTAATAGCGGAGTGTCGAATTTTATTCAACCTTATTTTATTGACTTTGGAAATGAAATTCGAAATTTAGTATTTTGATGAATTTCGTTGTGAAGACATCAATGTCTTTACGTCACTGTATATCAAATATAATTCTGGTTGGGTAGAGGATGCTATTCATATTAATAACGATTTGTTTTTCTGTTTAAAGGAGGTTTGCTACACTCCATTATTTAACCGATCGCTCGCGTACCCCCGCACCAAGGATAGAGACTCGCCCACTCGCACTGGTACATGCATCACCGTGGTGCATGTACCAGTGCGCGGTGATTAGTTGTCATTGGTTATTTCTTAATATGAAATGAGGTGGGCAGTGGCTGTCGGTAGTCGTCATCTGTGCGAAGAAATTTATATAATAACGGACCGTGAGAAAGAATTCTCTGAAAGATTTTCTCTGTCTTGTCCTAAAGAGGCCATATAGTGTCTTCTCGGTCAACGTTCCATAGTGTTTCCTTTGAGGCCACCGTCTCAAAGACCTACTATGAATTTAAAGAACTGACACCGATAGAGTGACGCAAAATTTGCTAGACATTTAGCCAATGACGCCTGGCACTCTTGTCCATGATAAAGACGAAGAAGTATGCCTTTACATCTGCTGACGCAAACTGGTAACCATGGTGGTATCTTTACGATACTAAGAACGGATGTCGTAAAGGATGGCTGGCCTTCAGATATAAGAACTTAAGTTTGCTGTATCTGTAATTGCGCTGGCTATACCCTACTCTACCTATAATCTACCAATAAGGTAAACAGCAATGTTGTTTATTAGTTAAAATAGGGACAGAAACTTTACCACCAGTAAAAGTATGAACTGAAAAAATCTAAAGTACACAATACCCATAAGATTAACTATAAGACAAAGTCTATGTTCCATTTATCAGAGTGACCTTACAGTTTTACGGGACATACATTACAATTAAATGACAATGTTTGCTCTAATGGCCGTACTTAAGGAACAAGGGCTTTCTGTACTGTAATGGGTATCCTGTGGGGCTTCTTTGTTGACTAATACTTTGATAGTAATATAAAGGATTTATACCCACAAACAAATTAATACTTAGATCTCTTTTATACAGTTACGTAGATGATATGATCTACTTACACCCTGGATTTAGATGTAGAGGGTATAATAATCATAGAGGGGTGAATAATCAAATCCTTGATGCACTTACGTCGCAGATAAAGTTAATACTTATCGGATGAGATGGTCGTGGGCAGGGTATGCTTGGTTGCAGGTCAAGGCTTATAAACGAGTGCGCATTGACAAAA
This sequence comes from Hyposmocoma kahamanoa, assembly GCF_003589595.1. Classification (NCBI taxonomy): domain Eukaryota; kingdom Metazoa; phylum Arthropoda; class Insecta; order Lepidoptera; family Cosmopterigidae; genus Hyposmocoma; species Hyposmocoma kahamanoa. The sequence goes on from NW_020653770.1 coordinate 3,079,995, forward strand.
AGGGCTTTTTGTGTAGGTTGCTGGGAAAATAAAGAGTGACGCCTCGCTCTCTGTGAACTTGCCGCGTGATATTTAAAATCCGTTTAACCTGATGAGGTAACCTGGAAATTGGATGGATGGAGGAAAGATAGGTGTATCTTTTGTACTTTCGAATTAATTTAATTACTGTGAAAAGTGGATAAAACAACTAATTGCATTCAACCGATGGATGAACAGAATTGATAACGAAGAGTGAATAAGCCAATTATCAAGTAATTCTTGACTAAATCAGCGAAGAGGGTGTTTCCCTCAACATCTCCCTTTTCAGCCTTAACTCCAACATGTATAATTATACCTTTTCTATTCCTGTACTTTAATCTAACAATTATAATTTCATAGAATAGAATAGAATACGTTTATTTACCAGAATACAGTAATTAGAAAGGTCTTAAGTAAAATTAGGTACATTGTATTCAACCTGCAAGCAGATGTGCAAATTTTAATGGGGTTCAATGTTTATTTAGTCTCTATAGTTTCTAATTAATATAATGAATTTGTATATTCTAAGTATTCTTTATTACTATAGAAGCAATGTGTCAAAAGCCATTTTGTGAATTTTAATTTAAAAGTATGTCCTTGTAACAATTTAATTTCGTTTGGTAATTTATTGTAAATAATTATACACATGTTGAAGCAGTTATTCTTATAAATTACTTTATGGCAACGAGGTTGGTATAAGAGATTCATAATTTTTGCTCTAGTTTGCCTTTGAATGACTTCACCGCGTGTTTTAAAATATTGAGGATGAGAGTTGACAAATACGCAGATATCCCATAAAGGCACTCTTTTTAGTTCTGAATCAAAATTCTATTATTTATGGTACTCGCAACTGAGCTGAAAATTTTCAAAACGAGAACGTGATATTTTTGTTAATTAGATGCTACTCAAACGCTATACTCTCGCTATAATCGCTAATCAGGAGGCCCTGATGAGTTAAATTGGCCCAAAAGTTTTGCAACCGGGCCACAAATCTTATAAAAAGATGATTGGTTAAAATAAATTAATACTTGGCCATTTCTATTCTATCTCTTTGTTTTTTTTTATTTGTAGCGTTTCTTTTGGTTTTCGTCATATCTATTTGAAGAGGCTATTATGATGGAACCTATGATTACTCTAATAAACGGGTTAAAAACTTATTAAAAAAAATTGCATTTGTTGTCATGATTGTTAACAAAATATACATTAAATATGGCTCCTGTTTCATAATTTTATTTACTCGTAGTAATTCAAATGCAATATTACATAATTAGGTCTTAAAATCTTGTACCTATTACTTAGGCCACTCGGCTTTACTTTCAGGGTCGTATTCTAGAACTCTACTCAATGCTCAAGTCAGGATTGCAATGGAAACACAAGCACTAGAAATACGACGCTAATGGCAGGGACTTGAGTATGATATCAATTGCTTTAAACCATACTCAAATCCTGACTTGAGCATTGAGTAGAGTTATAGAATACGGCCCTAAGAACCCTCTTTATATGCAACGATTGCATAAAATACTATTACAACCCTTGTATTTAATGAGTTCGAAGAATATTTAAATTTCTCGCGTGAAAGTCACCATTTTGCAGATATGACCTTATTATCTCATGTGGGGTAAAGCGGCAGATACACAAACCATATTTAAGTTGCAAAAACGAGCGATTCGTTCTGTGTACCGATTAGGTTCTCGGGTTTCTCTCAGAGAAAAGTTTGAGGAGACTGGTGTCATTTTGTATGCCCGTAAAAATATACATAATTTCATTAAGAATGAAGATATTCATAATATTAACATTAGAACTAAGTCCAAACTCATGGTACCACGATTTCGTCTAACTAAGGTAAACGATTCTTTTATGGGGAACTGTATACGTTTTTACAATAAGATTCCGGAGAATATATTAAGATTATCATTTCCTAAGTTTAAAACTTACATTAAAAGTATTTTAATTGAAAAGTCATATTACAAAATTGAAGAGTATGTTTTAGATAAAGAAGTATGGAAAGACAACAAGAGTCTAGATTCCACACAATTATAATTCAAAGTGTAATCCATAGTATTTAAGTTTATTTGAAAAGAGCAATCCCTGGAGTTTCTCGCTCGTTCTTCTCAGAGAAGTCAGCGTAGTGAACGAGCAGTAGCCTAAAAAGTGGCTTAAAAATGACGTTTTCAAGTGTAAAAATTTTACCTATGGAATAAATGATTATTTGACTTTGACTTTGTCTTTGACTTTGACTTTGATTACTTACTAAGTAAGAACACACTATGGTAAGAATACTTACTGAACAATAAAGACAGCAACCAGATGATAAGAATCGCGGTCTTGGCTCTTCCCGTGGTAGACTTGAACTTGAGAGGGAAGCAGATGGCATACCAGCGGTCCACGGAGATGAAGGTAAGAGTCAGCACTGAGACCGTCACTGATACAGACTGGAACAATAAAGATGGTACGTGGTTAAAGACATTTCAAAACGGTTCTAAATTTCGATAAACCAAAATCGTGTGCGCAATGCTCGAGAAATTTTAGCAATTGGTAAAAGAACATTATTTATTACTTGATAAAGTAATTAATAGATTCAAGCGTTACTTTGCGGAAGTTCATGTTACCGTGTGACCGGGAACTTTTACGGAAGACTCATCTTTCATGATTTTGGCTGTTTTTAAATGAAAACATTACCCAATGGAATTATAATCAATTCATTCCATACACTTAACTAAGGGAATATAGCGTGATTGACATAATTTTAACGAATAGTAGGTTAAAACTTCACGGTTGTTCAAAATAATCAGTCTTTCCACTAGTGGTTCTTCCGTCCGCGTTAACCCGCCACAGTTGGCTAACCTGTCATGCATGTGCGCCAATGTTGCACCAATAGCCCCCTTACACAGTCACGTTGTGTTCGATTCGTGTGTTGAGAATAAAAATGAAAAGAAATCGTACGATATCAAATTGGATCGGTCGACAAGTGAGTTATTACAAGGTTCTGACTCGACTGCCAGAACTCATTCGGGTTCGTTTTTGTTACAACGGAAAGAGCGTCTGTGTGAAGGTTAATAAATAGCGCATGATAGACCACGTGAATCTGGCGCGTAAGCGCAATCCCTCGAACTTTCCCTTTTCCTTTACACGCGCGCGCAATCGCGCACGATCACTATTACACGCGCGAGAGAGTGTCTGTGTAAAGCCCGCTATTCGATGTTACCGATTAATAAGTACCTAATAGCGACCTCTACAACAATCTAAAGAATAAATACTAACGCCATCTAACAATTAGAAATAACAAGTTATAACTCAAGTTTGTCGTAGTGTACGTGTGGCGCACTATAAGTTTCTGGAATGAATAAGAAAAAAATACTATAAATGGCCAGAAATGAATTTATTGTTTCTCAAAATTTCTCCGTTAGCGTTAATGCACTTTTTCATACGAATGAACCACATTTTGAAAACATTTATGCGACTCCTCCGTGACAATTTCTGAAACATATTTTTCATACTCTTCGACAGCCACTTCAGGTGATAAAAATCGTTGACCGCGTAACTGGTTCTTAATTTTTGGAAATAAAATAAAAGTCACAAGGTGCCAGGTCGGGATTGTACGCGTGTTATGTAAACTCTAGCTAGTTCTTAGTAAGCCTGGCCTGCATCAACGCCTCGACGCCATAGAGTCCAGACATGAGGTTGCATTTCCTGTCAGATAACGCGCTCTGCGCCGGAGCATTGATGCATCCTGACACAATTAATTTAATTAGTTATTTAATTAATTAATTAGTATTAAGATAGATTTAAGACAGTAATAACATGTACTAAAATTGTGAATTAAAATAAACTTTTCTTTTATTAAAAATTATATTTTTTTTATGAAAGCTCTCCGAAAGAGTTTAACTCGCGAGACGGCTCTTAAGGTCAACGTAGTTCACCTTCAAAAATTCATTTGTCTATCTGGCCGTGTGAGAACTGGCATAATCGTGGTGCAAGATGATACGGCGTTTACGGAGTTTGTCAATAACTTCCGGCAAACAAATGGTCGTGTACCAATCACTATTCACGGTACAACGATTCTCCAAAGCAACAGTAGCCACGTGACAAGTTTTATTAAAAAAAGAAGCAATGATTCGCTTAGAGGCACTTTGTACGCGCGCCACTTTGGTTGGTTTCGACTCATATCGAAAGACCCGATTGCTGCTTTGTTTTGGGATTGTAACTATAAATCCATGTTTCGTCACCTGTTACTATATCCCACACCAAATTTAACGCCCCTTCGTTGAATCTGGTAAGCATGGTATTGCACCAAGTGACGCGATCCGTTTTTTGAGCCTCAGTCAAATTGGGTGGGATCCACCGAGAGCACAGCCTTTTCACACTCAAATGTTTGTGTAGTATTGATTGTATTTGACTCATGGCTATGCCTAAAGATACCCAAATCTCACGGTATGTCACATGCCTGTCTGTTTTGATCATACGGCGCACAGCATCTATGTTTGTGTTGTTCACAGCAGTGGACGGGCGACCATCACAAAATTCGTCACTGAGATTCACACGGCCGCGTTTGAATTCAGCAAACCAGCTACAAATAGTCATCTTGCATGGTGCTTCATCGCCACAAGCAGTTTGAAGCCGATCGAAGCGCTAAGCTGTTAAATTACACTTAAAGTCGTAGAAAATCATACTACGAAAATTTTCACGAGTTAGCTCAATGGTGATGTAGACTACTAATTTCTAGACTGACGCCACAATGTAAAAACAAGTGACAGTCAGATGAAACAAACTACTACAGCCAAAGAGTGATTTTCAAATGTTATAATTACTTTTTAAATATTGTTTATGTAAGTGGCCGGTTCCGGAAATTTGTAATGCGTCCTATTTATTACATAAACTACGAAGTCTATATTATGTATAGCAGAGTAAACGCTTTTGCGCACTGTATCCGTTTCGTATTCGTTTCGAATCCGAGACTATACAAATCTAGATAACGTAAATTGTACACCTAGAGATAAATTGATATCTGTGACGGTTACCTATCAGAAGTCCGTAACGACATTTTCCAGTAATAACGAAATAACGTGTAAAAAAAAATAACTTTTGCTCGAATTTTCATGACCTCGAAATTTCGTGGACCTGACATTTCGGACCATCATTACTTGGATTCGGAACCTGATACGAATCGCACGTAGTTTGCAAACGCTCTAAGTAGATGACGGGTGACGTTTTTTATGGTATTAAGCTGAATAATTTGAAAGATGAATAAGTTGAACGCCTGGTGATAAGCGACACGTCTGTCTCCATAACAGTAATAATGCCACTCAGAGCCTTAAATCGCAT